>NW_026045709.1:300000-412500 GCF_023898315.1 Schistocerca nitens
ATGTGAAGAATGTCATCAACCAAATTGGTAAACATCTGCATGAGTTGCTGTTCAGGCCATCCTCTACAACACCTGCAAGATTCAGAATGTGTTAGGCTTGAACAAGGACAAGGTAAAGAGTGTGCACACTGCAGGTCTGTACAATGTAGACTGCGAGACATCAGAGCTCGATAGCCTGCACTAACAACTTGAGACAGATCGTTATAAGTACTTAACTGCCACTGCATGGCCTTTGTCCAGCATGTGGAAAATGAGAGTCCATACCTCAGTTCTCAGTGTCTAACAATCATAGCACACTTTGTGAGGAACAATAGGAAACAGCAGATACGCACTTCCTCTACCACAACCTAGCATATAATACCCTAGTTTTTTTCGACTGTGACCTAATTTTATGTTCAACACACCATTTTTGCCAAAATATAAGGGGCTGTACAACAAAAATACACTGGCTGACCCAGAAATGGCCGAAATGTTGGTGATAGTTATTTACAATAAGACACAATTCTATAGCCCAAAGGCTTATGTTAACTGATTTTGGTTGTGGAAGCTTATGCAGTTATATCTTTCTCCATTTGTATGTCCCAGAACAGAGAAAAAGAGGGGCATTGGGAACAGAAACTAGGAACACTTGTATGTAAGTTGCACTGAATCATACATGAGCAGTGGAAAGGCTGGAATGATGTTTGGTTACTGCATGGTAGTGTAGGGATAGGTTAAATCCTAGATAAGACTGAGAGATAAGAAATTCATTATTCTTCTTTGTTTACAGATGCTTGAGGTTGCAAGCAAAATGTTGGAAACACTTTCTGTAGAAAGTTCTGCTTCATTATCAGACAATAAGCCTGCTGATGTTCATACACCCACACCTGATTTCCCCCATATGGATCCTGATGAAGTCTGAACAATTGTAACACATTAAAATTTAATTAGTTGGTGTGATAAAAATTAGGTGGCTTTTATATTTTGTACATTCTGTGAGATGAAATTAAACTGTAAGTTATTCTAAGAAGGGTGATTCTGTTTTTTTTTTTCTGTCAGCTGTTGCACAGCATCTAAATTCTATGGGCAAGATAGGAGATATAAATATTAAGTATTATTGTACAAAGTAATACAAGAAACATTAATATAATTTAGGTTAGCTACTAAAAAAATGAGTTATGAGCAAAGATGAAGTTTATTTCAGCCTTTAGTGAAGTGCACAATTTTATGTTAGCTCGTGTAAAGTAAGGTGCAGTCTTTGCACAACCTTGAAATCTTATCAAGATCAGAATGAATACCTACACAGCTTCTTCCAGACAGTACTTCACTGTAGATAAATGATCATCTGCAAAACACCAGAAGTTATATCTGTATCTATTAAATGAACATGTAGATAACACGCTAGACACTCCCTACCAATAAATCATCAATCAAGTCATGAAATTTGTTTGATTCCCCATTCGCTCATACTTTTCTTAACAAATGTTGTAATGAGACAAGTGCTTTTTGAAAATCAGGAAATACTACACTCAATTCATTTCCTTGATCCATGGATTTCTGGTTGTCACATGAGAAAAGTATTGACACCAGTGATATTGGATGGTGATTTTGTGGATCATTTCTCCTATCCTTGTTCCAGAAAAGCTGACCTGTGCTTTCTCCCAACTACTCATCAGAGTTGTTTATTTGAGCGATCTATGGTGTACTATGGTCACAAGAGGGTCTAATTAAACGTCAAATTCTGTATAGAAACTAATAGACATGAACTACGATTCTGTTCATGCATCACATAGTAGCACATTGGTAATGTCATGGTTACTTGCAGAGTAATGTGCAATACAGGGCCTAGCCCATTTAACTTCTTCACTCTTTGGTGGTCTTCCCACCTTCACATGCCCCACTGATAGCTGTGCACTTCTTAACATCAAGTGGAGGACTGTGCCAAGTCTTAGGGGGATTACCATCCCTCGTATTATCCTCTTTTGGTTGGGACAAATCAGCAAGAAACCCCATTAAGTGGTTTATCCGCTGAGGTGCCACCCCAATTATTTCAAATCCTGGTTGGCCAACCAACCTAGTTTTGGCAGCTGGTGAGATCGCTTGCACAGATGTGATGAGTGCTTGTTCTCCTTCTCACCAAGAGTGGACTGGAGATCATCTGCCACCATACCCATCCTGTGGTGGCCAACCTGGCATCCAGAAAGAGAGACATGGGGCGTGCATTACCTGAGGTGTAGCTGCTCCTTTGCAAAGCTTCACAGATCAGCACTTCCTGCTCTTGTTTCCTAATAGGAAACTTGAAGGGATGAAGAGACAAAGGAGGAACCCAGTAGGCACAGCAAGAATTTGACGTCACAGTGAAGCATCATCTCTGAACATCTGAAGCAGTTTACAACCATTTGGGGCAGAGGACAATGCGTCTCCACCAGAGGACAGCATAACACGACCTATACAACCTGCCGACACTACCATTTTTGGAGCAGTTAGCAGGGCTTCCTGCTTGTGCTCTGTGTTTCTCAGCTTTGAACAACATTATCAGTCTATGCTGGGGACCCACATTCGCCTTCCTAAGCCTAGTCCACATCTGCTAGAGGCAGTAGGCACGTAGGCTCGAGGAAGGAGATGAAGACCTGGCCACCTCAGTGTTCTTGAAGCTGCCATGAGAGGTGGATGTGGTATTGATCATAGTTTACCAGAGTTGTGGTCGCCTTCAGGAGGAATCATGGGAGCTGTGTATATGGACTTCTGGATAACATTAATAGTCTGGGGTTTGTGGACTTCTGGGTGGACCTCTTCACCAAGAAGCCAATCTATATTGCTGGCTCCATCAGGCCCTCAGGAGATCAGCATTTGTTTTCTGGGTACAAGTTTGGTGAGCCCAGGCTTCCTGAACTGGGGACTAGTAAGTGCCGCCAGTCCTCTGTCATTGAAAGCTCTGTTGGCAAGGCAGAGGAATATTGTGTACCCATGGGAACAGAGATCTTGGCTTGACTGCCACAATCATGAGAATGGGACAAAGCTCTCTCTCTCGAGATATGTTGTACACTGATGAGATGCATCACTGTAGAGGTGGAACAGTCATTTAGTGGGAAACATTTGGGGAAAGTGCAACACCTCAGTGGTGTAAGGCTTACTGAGGCAAGTGGGTCTCTGTCTGAGTAGACCCTTATTTCCCTAGCTTATGAGACCAAGATGGAAACCTTGAGATCTCCTTCTCCTCCTCTCAGCGTGATAACTGTACCAGTTGGGAGTACTCACACCTATTCATCCAAACGAATGAGGGAGGCTAGTCCTCCTGATAGTCAACTTGTGTTTAGTAGTGGGGCTGAAGCAATTATAATCAGAATGTTTTTGAAGTGATCAAGAGGAAGAAGGGGATGTTTGAAAAACCCTTCTGTATTCATAAAGGCTTAGAAGGGTGTATTGGTACCTTAAAGTCTATCAGTTGAGTGTGAAATAGTTATTTACTGGTGTAAACTAACAGTGCAAGGCAGGTGGAACTACTTAGGAATTCATAAAAATTTGCTGATTGTGACATAATTGTTGAGTTGCATAACTCAAGGGTGTAGTCACATACCATGACATTAGGGAAATGGATGTAAAAGAGATGAAACAAGAGTGGGCATTAAAGATAAAAATGGATGTGGAGCAAAGGACATTGGAATAATGGAGAAACTTAGACTGGTGAAGTGACCTGTGGCAGTGTGGAAAGGATGGCCATGAAGCTGGGACTCACTATCTGTCTCCAGCTGTCTGTTTTAACTGCTCTGAGAGCAACGCAATCTGGAGTCAAAACTGCCCTGTTCTCTGCTGAGAAACGCAAAATTCAAGAAATAAAAGCGACCATGCAGATCCCCTATGTAGAAGACAAAAAGGGATATAAGGTGACAAAATCCCCTGTCGTTGCCACTTCTTATGCTTGCATGGTGCAGAAACTTGTTCCCAAGGTTGACACTTGTGAAGCATACCATAGTCCACCACCAGCACCCATACTTGCACCTGTAGGTGCCATAGCAAGGGTAGTAAAGATACAGTGATTCAGGCAGCTACGGCAGAAGAGACCAGCAACATTCTCACAGTGAGTATCAGGAAGGCATCCCAAAGGAAAATGCCTCAGAATTCCCACTTTCCTCAAAGCAGAGTGCCTCTCACTTCCCCCTTTCCCCCTTGTCTGTTAGCAAAAGGGTCTCAGCATTCAGGTCAAAAGCTGTCCCGGGCATCATCAGACATCATTCTCATGCATCTGACGAATGATGAGGCATCGTGTATTTTGATGCCTCATCTTCAGACCCCTCCATTCCCCCTCACTCTACAAGTGCCTCATCACCCCAGCACAAGGATAGGGCTAAATGAAATAATGCTGCTGAAATGGCCCCCATACTTCAGTGGAATATGAATGGATACAGTACTCATCTGGGGGAATTGAGGCTCCATGTACAGGACAGACCCTTTTGCCTCTGTCATCAAGACACTCATTTTAAACAGATTGATATACCTGTACTTGGATAGTATGATGTACCTGTACTTGGATGCTATCACCCATGCAGGAAAGATGAGCTTACTGGTGACAGAGTAACAGATGGCATAGCAGTATTTGTCAAGGTCACTTTCCACTCCTCAGCTGTGCCCTTAACCACAACACTACAATTGGTTGCTGTTTGGATACTGGCCCATGTTGCTGTCATGGTGTGCTCTGTGTATGTGCTGCTGCCCCATGACCCCATTGACAGTGAAGTCCTCACACATCTTCTTGACGAACTAGCCTGTCCCTTCTCCTTATAAGGTATTTTAAAGCACTCAGTGCACTATGTGGTTCTAACACCACTTGCCTCAAGAGTCAGATACTTGAGGATCTAACATGCAGTGCTGGTATTACATTCACGAACAAGTGTCAAGGTATGCATTTTAACACCACTAAAGGTTCATCTATACCCATAGACCTCTCTTTCTGCTTGCCTGTCCTTGCAGACACTACTCAATGGGGAGTGGATGACAACCTTCATGGCCACTACCCTATCTGGATTCATCTGCCCGATGGAACAGATCCCGAAAGGAAGCTGCCGACCCAGTTCTTCAGAAAGGCCAACTGGATGCTTTACAGGCAGTTAGCTGTTTTTGAGCATTGCAACAGTGTCCACGACTGGGTGGATCGCATTACAGCTGTGACTTACCATGCCACTGATGCATCCATCTCAAAGTTAGTGGGGATGTCTAGGAGACAACGTGTCCCTTGATGGAATGATGAGTGTTCTGCATCAGGGACAGGGCTTTCTGATGTCGGCAAGTGCCCTTTGCGCGTTCTTCGAACACTGTTGACGTCAGAAACCGCAGGGGGGGGGGGGGGGGTCGTGGGTTGCTGTTGGCAAGTGATCAGTCAAGGCTATCCAAACAGATGTATGTATAAAAGGACTGCAGTAGACGGCAGATGTTCAGTTCTATTGCAGTGACAATGGGAACATAATGCTTAAGTCGAAACCATGGAAGGACAAAAAGACAGGTGCAACTCGTTCTTTACTGTGGGCTGCAATAAGAAGAATTAATGCTTCAAAAGCAGCTACATCTGCGACACGTGCTGCTATTGATACACATGAGGTGCTTGGCGCCATTGTTGATTTGTTTTCTAATTTAGACGATGAACCACAAGAGCCACGAGACGTTATTCAAGAAGCGTCTGATAGTAACGAATTAAACACTCCACCTATTGAGGAAACAGATAAACATTTTGGAATAAAACGGAAAGCAGAAGAAGATCTTCAGCCTGATTCAGCAGAACATAAGCAACCACGTGAGGAAACTTCAGGTAACGAAATAGAAATGGCTGAAGAATATTCTGCACAAATTCGTTCTGTAAATAGTGACAATGGTACTGATGGTGGTACTAATAGTGTGGATCAGTCATCAAAGTTTTTTATGTGGAAAAGTGTAGATGCTATTAAAATGGTGATATACATTTTTTTAATACTCATTTGTTCCAAGTATGGGGCTATGGACACAGCTGGCAAGATGTTAAAGATGCTCAAGGTAATATTTATGGTAAACGTCATGTAACGTCTGCAGCTCAATGGTATTCTAATCAATTAAGTCAATTTTTATCTAAAGCTCAATTTCATAGTTTACCTGATTATTGTTATGTTAAATCTATATCTATTGATTTAATTCCTGTTGGATTAGAAGCTTCATTTTCCACAAGTAGTACATGAAGTGGATCAGGATCTATAACACATGTACCATTTATTATTTATAATAAAGGTGGAAATTTAGCTGTTGCTCATGAAATAGTTGAAATAAGTAGCACATCTACTAATCCAATGTTAATTAGTGGTATTAAGGGAAAGAAAGATGTATCAAAAATTATGTGGGGAGATGGATATAATGATTATCCTTCTTGTACAACAGTAGTATGTAATTGGCCTAATTATGATTCATGGATTATACCATTTGATACTAATGGTTCAGGAAAAAAGAATATGTGGAGTATACAGAATGAAGTAAGAGGACTAGTATAATTAAATAAAATATATTCACAAGTTATAGCTACATGTGGCTGATATGGCAGCCCAGCACATGAACAGGGTTTCCAGCACACCGCACCACCCAGGTGTGTTAATTGCTCCCAGGCCCATCCTGTTGGGAGCAGGGATTGTCCTATCTATGCTGAAGAAAAGAAGATTCAGGAAATAAAAGTCACCCAATATATCACGTACTCTGATGTAAAGAATGCATTTAAGACCACTCAGCCACCAATTTTCATCAGGTCTTTCATCTCGATGTTGGTACAGCCTGTCCAGGTCAGTGCTGGCACCCAGACTATGACTGTTGAGCAGTGCACATCTACCCATAACTGTAAATGTTGCTGCCAGTCTGCACTGGTGGTCCCTATCGCTGAAACATTGAATGTTCCTGAACATAACGTCTGCATAGTCAGCAAACCTTCACAGCTGACATTGGAAGAGATGCTGGGAATGAAGGCCAAATGGTTGAAGTGGTCGCTCCGAAGCTGACGGACCATGCGACGTTGCTTTTGTCTGATGAACCTGAGGAAGATCATACCATCACTGGTACAGACATCAAAATTTGCCTGAGGGTAGCATTGAGTCCTCAAGTGATCCCCCCCCCCCGCCCCTGCCACATCACCGCCATGGTGGAACAAAAGGGGAAAGACAGAGTGAACCTCCATTGTTAAAATGGCTTCCATACTACAGTGGAAAATCAGTGGGTTCAGGACTCATGTGGAGGAACTGAAACTCCTAGCAAAAGCGTGCCACTTGTGCTTGTGTTCACAAGAAACACATCACAGATAACCCTGTGCTACAGGGTTATGTGATATACCACAAGGATTACCTATTGAGGGCAAGAGCCAAGGGAGGGGTCGCAGTGTTTATCAATAATGCACACTGCTCCTCTGATCTCCCCCTGGCTACATACCTGCAAGCAGTTGCAGTTGAAATTTGTCCCTGTCAGAGGATTTTAGCTTGCTGTACTTACTTCCACTAGATATAGACTCTGAGGCTCTTACAACTCTTTTGGAACAATTTTCCCAACCATTTCTCCACATGGGAGATTTCAGTGCCCATCATGTGTTGTGGAGGTTGACCTCTACTTTCCCTCGGGGTCAGGTTTCGGAGAGCCTCATGACGTCTCATGAGCTGTGCGTCCTCAACATAGGTGCTCACAATCATCTCTGTATGCTCTGGATCATTCTCAGTCAGTGGCCTCTCTGCTCTCCCATCATTGCAGACTCTGTTCAGGGGGAGGTCACTGATGACCTTCATTCCAGTGACCACTTTTCATTCCACATCCACCTACTGGATGGAGCACTACCTGCAGAAAAGCCACCAAAATGGATAGTCAGAAGCCTAAATGGATGCTCATCAGCCAGCTGGCTGTGTTCAAACATCCAGCATCCATGGGTGAGTGGAACACATCACACAAGTGATCCATCATGTCACTGTCCCATCCATCCAGAAGTCCTCCGGTCATCATAGGATGCGTGACCTGTACTTGGTGGGCAGATGAGTGCTGCTTCCAATCCGCGACAGGTGTGTGACACTTCGAAATTTTAAATGCCAATCAACAGCAGACAACCTAAGGGCCTTTCGAGTCACGAGAGCCAAAACTTGATGCGCCATTAGGGAGAGTAAGAAACGGTCATGGCAAGCTTTCCTGTACTCCATCGATTGTTCCACTTCCTCTACAGAAGTATGGGAAGCCATCTGGAGCATTTCCTGTGAACACAGTTATTTACCAGTCATAGCAGTGCTAAAAGAGGGGTGTCTCCAAACAACATCTGGTAACATTGCTCAGATGCTGGCCAAGCATTTTGCAAAAATTACTGCCAATGTAAGCCAGGATCCAGAATTTCATCTCAACCATGCGACTGTAGAGAGGGGTAAGTTGGATTTCAGATCCAACAGTTCTGAGGCCTACAACACACCTTTTTCTCCATGTAAGAGCTTGAATCGGCACTGACTGAGACTTGAAACATTGCACCCAGTCACGACCAAATCCGGTACTGGATGCTTTGAAATCTTCCAGCAGTGTCAAAGGCCTCCTAGAATGTTTGAATCACATATGGTGGACAGGCAAGTTTCCCAGCTTGTGGAAGGGGGGCAATTCTGATACCTCTTCTCAAACCAGGAAAGAACTGCACATGTCCCACTACTTATTGGAGTATCGCCATAGGAAAGACCATGGAGTAAATGATTAACTGTTGTCTAGTCTGGTTGTTACAGACCAGGCAATTTGTTAGCCACTCTCAGTGTGGAGTACAGAGATTTAGGTCCACTATCGACAGCCTGACCCTGCTAGAGATGGCTATTCAGCAGGCTTTCCTAAATAAGCATCACTGTATTGGCATATTCTTTGATATCAGTAAGGTGTGTGATACTACTTTGAGACACGGTATTCTCACAAAACTGCATAAGTGGGGCTTTCATGGCCACCTCCCCGTCTTTTATACAGCCTTTCCTGTCTAAGCAGTTTTTTAGGACCTGACTTGCTGACACACTCTCAGATTGATTTGAGCAGGTAACTGGTGTCCCACAGGGCATGTTTTATGTGTTACTCTCTTTGCCATAGTCATAAACAGTATAATGTTTAAGGTAAGGAGTCCTGCATAGTGCTCCTTATTTGTGGACAATTTTGCTGTTTCCTTTTCCTTCCACAGTGTTGAAACAGCAAGCTGCCAGTTGCAACTTACAGTCCAGTGGTTAGAGGAGTGGGCTGCAAAGATGGGTTTCCAGTTTTCTGTGGATAAATGTGTGTGTTTCATTTTAATCATTCTCATCAAATTTTTAATTTACCTGCCTTGCATGTGGGGGACACCATGCTACATTTTAGAGTGTCAGTGAGGTTTCTGGGCCTCATTTTTTACTCCAAATTGTCATAGTAGCCATACCTAAGAGACCTTAAAGCCAGAATCTTGAAGACACTGAATATCTTAAAAGTGTCATAGCCATAGATCTTGAGGAGTTGACAGGGTGCATCCCCTCCAGTTTTGTAGGGTTTTCATGCTTGCACAGCTACATGTATGGGTCAGCAAGGCCCTCTTATTTGAAGATTATTGATGCCATCCACTGTGAGAGGACTCGGCTGGCCACAGGTGCTTGTAAGAGCAGTCCCATACTCAGGCTGTGTGCTGAGGTGGGGGAACTGCCACTTACCATCCAGTGGCAGCTCCTCATACTGCATCAGGCATTTAAGATTCTTGCAGCTCTGACGTATCCCACACACCATACTGTTGCTCATCCATATCTGGAATGCCTTTTCTCCAACTGTTCTCGAGGCACAATACTGTTTGGGATACACATGCAGTCATTCAGTGTGGAGCCAGTACTACCCCACATCTTGGGTTTTAACCATGTGCTGCCCTGGTTACTGGAGAGGCCCAGAGCGATTTTAGATTTTGTGTGGTATGGGAGAGATTTCACTCCTTTTTTTTCAATGCGATATTTTCTGACGTTTTATCTGAGCACCACAACTATGTCACCGTTCTTACAGATGAGTCAAAACAGGGGGATTCAGTTGGTTGCTCTGTTGTTTCCCTGGATGGTGTCCTTGAACTCTGATTGCCGTAAGTCTTCACTGTCTTTGATGCATAATTGTATGCAATCTTACGGGCACTGGAGCTGATGCAATATTCTTCCAGTGCTAAATTTCTTGTCTGTTTCGATTCTCTGAGTGCACTTCACTCTCTGAAACGTTTGTACCCAGTAGATAAAGTAGTCCACACTATCCATTATGCCCTCCTCCACCTACAACAACCGGGCAAGGAGGTTTCTTTCTGTTGGGTACTAGGACACCTGGAAATTGTGAGGAATGAAAGGGATCTAGCAGCCAAGTAGGCATGCCTTGCTCCTCAGGTATTTCAGTGTGCCATCCCCCTGCATACTATCACCTTGCTTTTGAGTTCTAAAGTCGTGTGTTGGTGGGAGGATGAGTGGCTGGAAGTGAATGACAATAAGTTCCATGTCTTGAAGCCCACAACTAGACAATGGCATATCTCCTTTTAGCTACACCGATGGGATGAGGTCCTCCTCACTCATCCTTGCATAGGTCACAGCCCTATGATGCATGGCTTCTTGTTCTGGTGAGAGGACTCTGCAGTGTGTGGCACTTGTGTCATGCAGATCACTGTGCGCAACATTTCATTAGACTGCATTTTGTTTTCCAACCAGTGGGCCATGGCTGATTTGCCAACAGATCGGCAGCCTATTTTAGGTAGACATTCACCATGCTCGTCAGTGTATTATTAATGCAAGTATGCTGATGACCTTGCTATTTAGTGCCCTCAGCCATAAATCATAACCATCAGTGGCTCCATCAGTGGTCATTTCCTGCTGCAATCGAAGCCAGCAACTTTGACAGCATGTGGAGACTAGTCACAGCTGAAGAGGTTGCAGTTTCCTTTCCACCCAGAGGGTTTGCCATTTTGGCCCTTACAGCGTCACACTGATGCAGCCCCATCGCCTGCCACATGAGGTACTTGAGCAGAGCTTAAATGTATTCTTTCTATTGAGGAAGCCTCCCTCCTCCATGCCCAAACCACACTGCTACCCAACAACACTGCCTTGACATCACATCACTGACTTTCACCCCATTACAGTTTGTTTTGTGCTTGCTACAGTCTTTCAAAAGGTGCTGACAACTCGGATTTTTGCATACATGTATCTGCTGTGGATGAGTGTCAGTGGGCATTCGTCGCTCAGTGTGGAATGATGGAGAACACATTTATCTTGGATCATGCTCTTTCCAATGCTCTCTGCTCTTGCCAATCTGTCTTCGTGTTGTCACCAATCTTTTCCGATGCATTTGACTCATTGGACCATATAACCCGTCACCCAGCATTTAGAGCGCATGGCCTGCCTGAGGATCGAGAGAGGTGCCACAGTGGTTAGCAAACTGGACTCCCATTCAGGAGTATATGGTTCAAACCCATGTCTGGCCATCCTGACTTAGGTTTTCCATGATTTCCGTAACTCGCTTCAGGCAACCGGGATGGTTCGTTTCAAAAGGCACAGCTGAATTCCTTCCCCATTGTTCCGTAATCAGATGGGACCGATGACCTCACTGTTTGGTCCTAACCAGCAACCAACCTGCCTGAGGAATTTACAGAAGACATTGAGGGGTGCTGTGAGAGCAGCGCAATGGAAATAGTGGGCAGTGCTGGTGAGTCCATGTTTCCAGTTGGATACATCAGGGTGATCCCATCTCTCCCTTACAATTTAACTTGGCTGTATATACTGTTTTAAGCCTGTGCTGTCACACATTGGAGCCCAGATACTAAGCTGCAGAATCACTGCTGCATCCTTTGCTGATGACATCCTGTTCTTTGCTTTGACAAGAGAAAATCTGCAGTCCCTGTCTGACACTGCCATTACAGCTTTCTAACACTTGGCTTGCACATCAATGCTCAGAAGTTTTTCTCCCTCATGCAGCTGGCCTCTGGCCATGAGAAAAAGTTGGAGGTGGACAACACCATCACCTTCACAGCTGGCCACACCACCGTTCCAACCTTGCTAGCAGAGGAGTCCTTCCACTACCTGGGGTTGCAGTTCTCCTCCCCTCAGTTGTGCTGGTTTCTTCAAAGGTGCCGCTTCAAAAGGTCATTCACACACCTGCCATCTGATAGGCCACGCCACGTGGCAAAAGGTACAGTGTTCTCTCTGCAGTGATGTACCTATTTTTATGTTGTGTTTGTTGCTAGTTTCTAACTTTAGGCGTTGTTATTAAAATTGTGCCTGTCACTTTTACCGATTTCTATAATAATCCAACATTTCAAAGCAGTAAAAATTTTACAAATAAATGTTACCCAACTGAAAAAATTAAAAACCAACTGATTTAGCACTGTTGCTATGGAAATCTGATATATCATTCTTTACTGTGATATTAGTAAGAAATGAAAAAAGACCATGTTATAACCAAGACCAAACAAACAGTAAAATACCCCAGTTCCCCAGAACTAAAATACTGATATCAGTTTTAAGTGGTCAGTTTTTACCATCCAACTGTTAATGCTGGCACTGTACCAAAATATATGAACAATTTAACTTTGAGAATTCATCATGGAAGTAGTGTTCATTACCATAATAGGAAATAGCCTTTTCTCATGCTGCTGATTTTTATTCATTAGCCTGTCTATTCCACAACACGCTATTGGGCTGTATAACTATTACGCTTTACAAAATTTCTGTTGTCACAGCAAGAACATCCTGATGCTATCCACCATTGCACTCTATATCGATCAGCACATCCTTTTCAAATGAACTCTTGGATAGTGAGGAATGACTGTCCAAGTCTCCACAACTGTTCAGCTCTAGCAACCTGTTTAGCAACACACTTTCAAATTACAGTTGAGTTGGCAAATAAATTGCAGCATCAGTCAGAGCACCATGAATGTTTGCGACAACACGGACTGCATGTTGCACCCACCTGTTTATATGTGACTGATACAATTGGAAAATGCCGCCTGCATCATAACTGAGTGAGTTGATGTGTGACTGTCACCTCTCTGTACACCATACTTGGGTGGACAGGAAAGATGACCCATCTGCTGTGCACTCTAAAGGCAGAATATACTTAACGCATGAAACCAACACTGTGAATGACAACCAGATGGTGGTGGAATGAACTGATCCAGTTACTTTCAACCATATGTTATGCATCAATGAAACCCCACTACACTCATGTGACAAAGTTAACTCAGTGCACATGTGAAAACCCAAAATAATACTACCACAATATCAGGTTCATATTCAGTGATTTGTGTTCATTATATAAACATTCATGTTGGGTGTCAATCGTTTTTATGTATTTTGTTCCATTTCTTTGCTGCCTCATATCTTACCAATCAACTGTTGATTTGACAAGTTTATACAGACTCATTCTTAAGAATGCCATGCTCACACAAAGATTTGATTTAAGTTTGATTGGCATTCACACAGTACGCATACCATATCCTCACAGAAAGTATTTAGTAATTTGTATTATTATGCTGTAATGTGCAAAATGTCATTTAGTTTCAAGGCAGCTGCTCAAATATTTAAAAACATGGCTAAATTTAAACATAGTGTTGTAAAGTTGATATTTTATACTTTTTCAGTGTTATTCAACTTGTGTTCTATGTACCATTGTTTATAAAAGTAACATATTTTTATGAACAGCTCTTGTGAATTTGTGTCGTCATGGCATCCATAAGATGTTTTAGTATTTGCAAAACATGATTAATATCTGCATATTTTCTAGATGACGTGTATTGTCCATATAATTTGAATTACTATAGATATTTTTAAGTATGTCATTTGAGTTGATCTCGTATCACAAATCTTTTCATCCTGTAATGAAATGAATGAATAGGGAACCACATTTGATGAAAGGCAGAGCAACAGATTTAGTTTCATAACATAATTTTGACTCTGACCTTAATAATGAGATTCTTGAGTTTGATCAGCTGTGTGCACTTCTTGTGTTTGATCACCTGCATGCACAGCTTTACTTTTTGGTGGTCCAAAAGCGCCCCCTATCACAGGTCTCATACACTGACTGTTGGGCACAAAGTACTCTCTCTACACCTTGCAGCGGTCCTCTGCCTCTTAGAAAGTGACATGCCACAGGGTGCTGGTACCTCAACCACTGTGGGCTTGACTGAAGGATTGGAAATGCTGTTTCTGTGACTGGCAAGGTGAAATTGCTGCTGCGCCCACGATCATTTGCCAGCGAACAATGTTATAGCCAGCTTAAAATGCCTTCATGAACAAACCAAAACCAGGACAACTACTGTCAACAGCTTGTTTTAGTACGCTCCTAATCGTGCAGCATGATAAATATTAAATTATTGGTGCCTTACTAACATATGCTAACTAAACTGTGATTTTTAAAGTGCAACGGATTCAAGTCTAAATGACTTGCTACATATCATCCTTTGCAATTCTTAAGTTCAGGATCCATAGGTAGGGCCATAAGTTCTTCATGTTATCAATTCCATATTGCACAGTAATTACAGCATGCATCTGAAAGGAGTGTCCAGCTGCTAATTAACTTTCTGTGTCAGGGCAAACATTTTTACACATAAGGAATTTTGTACCCTATAACCAAAACATCATTGCCTAAGCAAGGCCAGATGGTGACCCATAGCTGGTAGAGTGTACTCGCCAGATCTGTTTCTCCATCATGGTTACCAGCCATTGTTTCACACCCCTTACCATTCAGAATCTCTGCTGAGAATGCCAGTCCCCAAGATACCATCCACCACAATTAATTCGGAATATTAAAGGAAATAGGATATGAAAAACTAAGCTAATTTCTACTACTTGTCCCACTTAGACATTCATTCTGGCAAAAGTAAACAGTACGATACAAAAAAATCTGCACAAAAAAAAACAATATTTCGACTACAATTTATCTGCCATGACATATTATATTGGGAGGAGGAAGACTCAAATAGACCAATGCCACAGATTTTAAAATGTGTTTACTACAATAAAAAATCAGGAATATAACTCACCCTTACAGACAGACCAGTGGTCTTTGGACATTTAGGGAAACCATTTACCAGACATAGCATATGTCATAACAGTCAAAGTCATAAAGTCTGCAGTACATACACCCCTGACCATGGTATAGCATCGGCAGCAGCCATTGTTGCCACCTTACGTCACTGCGGCTTGTGTTAAGTCTACTGTGTTGCCAACCAGCTTTTATGCAGTTAAGGGAAATTTGTGGTTACTTACAGAGCCACAAATGTGTGTATATTTTTATGGAAAATATATTCACCCCCATGAACCATGGACCTTGCCATTGGTGGGAGGCTTGCATGCCTCAGCGATACAGATAGCCATACCGTAGGTGCAACCACAAGGGAGGGGTATCTGTTGAGAGGCCAGACAAACGTGTGGTTCCTGAAGAGGGGCAGCAGCCTTTTCAGTAATTGCAGGGGCAACAGTCCGGATGATTGACTGATCTGGCCTTGTAACACTGATCAAAATGGCCTTGCTGGGCTGGTACTGCGAACTGCTGGAAGCTGTATGGTTAAATGATAATGGCCTCCTCTTGGGTAAAATATTACGGAGGTAAAATAGTCCCCCATTCGGATCTCCGGGCGGAGACTACTCAAGAGGACGTCATTATCAGAAGAAAGAAAACTGGCTTTCTACGGATCAGAGCGTGGAATGGCAGATCCCTTAATTGGACAGGTAGGTTAGAAAATTTAAAAAGGGAAATGGATAGGTTAAAGTTAGATATAGTGGGAATTAGTGAAGTTCGGTAGCAGGAGGAACAAGACTTTTGGTCAGGTGAATACAGGGTTATAAATACAAAATCAAATAGGGATAATGCAGGAGTAGGTTTAATAATGAATAAAAAAATAGGAGCACAGGAAAGCTACTACAAACCGTATAGTGAACACATTGTTGTGGCCAAGATAGACACGAAGCCATGCCTACTACAGTAGTACGAGTTTATATGCCAGCTAGATCTACAGATGATGAAGAAATGGAAGAAATGTATGAAGAAATAAAAGAAATTATTCAGATTGTGAAGGAAGATGAAAATATAATAGTCATGGGTGACTGCATTTCGGTAGTAGGAAAATGGAGAGAAGGAAACCTAGTAGGTGAATATGGATTGTGGGTAAGAAATGGAAGAGGAAGCCGACTGGTAGAATTTTGCACAGAGCACAACTTAATCATAGCTAACACTTGGTTCAAGAATCGTAAAACAATGTTGTATACACAGAAGAAGCCTGGAGATACTGACAGGTTTCAGATAGAATTTATAGTGCTAAGACAGAGATTTAGAAACCAGGTTTTAAATTGTAAGACATTTCCAAGGGCAGATGTGGACTCTGACCACAACCTATCGGTTATTAACTGTAGATTAAAACTGAAGGAACTGCAAAAAGGTGGGAATTTAAGGAGATGGGACTTGGATAAAGTGGCTAAATCAGAGGTTGTACAGAGTTTCAGGGAGAGCATAAGGGAACAATTGACAGGAATGGGGGAAAGAAATACAGTCGAAAAAGAATGGGTAGTTTTGAGGGAAGAAGTAGTGGAGGTAGCAGTGGATCAAGTAGGTAAAAAGACAAGGGCTAGAACAGAAGAAATATTGAATTTAATTGATGAAAGGAGAAGATATAAAAATGCAGTAAGTGAAGCAAGCAGAAAGGAATACAAACACCTCAAAGATAAGATCAACAGGAAGTGCAAAATGGCTAAGCACGGATGGTTAGAGGACAAATGTAAGGGTGTAGAGGCTTATCTCATCAGGGGTGAGATAGATACTGCATACAGGAAAATTAAAGAGACCTTTGGAGAAAAGAGAACCACTTGTATGAATATCAAGAGCTCAGATGGAAACCCAGTTCTAAGCAAAGAAGGGCAAGCAGAAAGGTGGAAAGAGTATATAGAGGGCCTATACAAGGGCGATGTACTTGAGGACAATATTATGGAAATGGAAGAGGATGTAGATGAGGATGAAATGGGAGATATGATGCTGCGTGGAGAGTTTGACAGAGCACTGAAAGACCTAAGTCCATGGGAGTAGACAACATTCCATTAGAACTACTGACAGCCTGACAAAACTCTACCATCTGGTGAACAAGATGTTTCAGACAGGTGAAATACCCTCAGACTTCAAGAAGAATATAATAATTCCAATCCCAAAGAAAGCAGGTGTTGACAGATGTGAAAATTACTTAACTATCAGTTTAATAAGTCACTGCTGCAAAATACTAATACGAATTCTTTGCAGATGTATGGAAAAACTAGTAGAAGCCGACCTCGGGGAAGATCAGTTTGGATTCCGTAGAAATATTGGAACACGTGAGGCAATACTGCCCCTACGACTTACCTCAGAAGCTAGATTAAGGAAAGGCAAACCTATGTTTCTAGCATTTGTAGACTTAGAGAAAGCTTTTGACAATGTTGACTGGAATACTCTCTTTCAAATTCTAAAGGTGGCAGGGGTAAAATACAGGGAGCGAAAGGCTAATTACAATTTGTACAGAAACCAGATGGCAGTTATAAGAGTCGAGGGACATGAAAGGGAAGTAGTGGTTGGAAAGGGAGTGAGACGGGGTTGTAGCCTCTCCCCGATGTTATTCAATCTTTATATTGAGCAAGCAGTGAAGGAAACAAAAGAAAAATTTTGAGTAGGTATTAAAATCCGTGGAGAAGAAATAAAAACTTTGAGGTTCGCGGATGACATTGTAATTCTGTCAGAGACAGCAAAGGACTTGAAAGGAGGATATAAGATGAACATCAACAAAAGCAAAATGAGGATACTGGAATGTAGTTGAATTAAGTCAGGTGATGCTGAGGGAATTAGATTAGGAAGTGAGACACATAAAGTAGTAAAGGAGTTTCGCTATTTGGGGAGCAAAATAACTGATGATGGTCAAAGTAGAGAGGATATAAAATGTAGACTGGCAATGGCAAGGAAAGCGTTTATGAAGAAGAGAAATTTGTTAACATCGAGTATAGATTTAAGTGTCAGGAAGTCGTTTCTGAAAGTATTTGTATGGAGTGTAGCCATGTAGGGAAGTGAAACATGGACGATAAATAGTTTGGACAAGAAGAGAATAGAAACTTTCGAAATGTGGTGCTACAGAAGAATGCTGAAGATTAGATGGGTAGATCACATAACTAATGAGGAGGTACTGAATAGGATTGGGGAGAAGAGAATTTTGTGGCACAACTTGACTAGAAGAAGGAATCGGTTGGTTGGACATGTTCTGAGGCATCAAGGGATCACCAATTTAGTATTGAAGGGGAGTGTGGAGGGTAAAAATCGTAGAGGGAGACGAAGAGATGAATACTCTAAACAGATTCAGAAGGATGTAGGTTGCAGTAGGTACTGGGAGATGAAGAAGCTTGTACAGGATAAAGTAGATGGAGAGCTGCATCAAACCAATTTCAGGACTGAAGATCACAACAACAACAACAACAACATTCACTGAGTGACTAATGTTAGTTATGTCGATGATAGTGTTTGGCATGTACTTTCAGCATCATACAGAAATTGCATCCATGATCCCTCCCTCCTTAGCCCCAGGAACAAGAAGAAAAATCTCAATTACAGCTTTAGCAGTTGGTCGAATGATCACGGTACATTGTGTGGCCATCAAGACCTCTGGACCAAACACAGGAATAGTCCTTTTTTACAGAGTTGGCTAATGGCAGAAGTAAACAGAATAGAGGTGGGCACTTGAAATGAATTGTTAGGGTGTGAATGCTACCTCCCTGAGGGACAAAAATGAGGCATATACAGATAAGCAGTACTGTACAGCTGCTTGATATCACAAATTTGGACTTTCACTGCACAGCTGGAAATTTATAAATTTGTAACAAGAGAAATGTGATAATTATAAATAATACATAAAGAAGCACAAATGTATCATTCCATAAAGCTAATAATCACTGACAACTGTATTTCATGTGAACATTTGAAGCATTGTATTTGTCTAGAGGACCATTTGCAACTATATATTTCAGAGATGGTGTCTAAGGAACATGTTATGTTGTGTTGAGGTCTTCAGTCTGAAGACTGGTTTGATGCAGCTCTCTATGCTACTCTATCCTCTGCAAGGCTCTTCATCTGAGATGAGTAACTGCTGCTACTTACATGCATTCTTCTGTAACACCACATTTCAAAAGCCTCTATTCCCTTCTTGTCAGAACTGCATATTGTCTGTTTCACTTCCATACAATGCTATACTCCAGACAAGTACCTTCAGAAAAGACTTCCTAACTTTTGAATGTATATTCGATATTAATGAATATGTCTTCTTCAGAAATGTTTTTCTTGCCATTGTCAGTCCACATTTTGTATCTTCTACTTCAGCCATCATTAATTACTTTACTGCCTAAATAACAAAACTCATCTACTGGTTTCAGTATATCATTCCATAATCTAATTCCCTCAGCATAGCCTGATCTAATTGCCTACATTCCTTTACTATTATTTTACCGTTGTTGATGTCCATCTTACAACCTCTTTTCATGAGACTATCTGCTCCATGCAACTGCTCGTAAAAGTCCTTTTCAGTCTCTGACAGTATTATGATGTTTTTGGCAAACCTCGAAGTTTGTATTTCTTCTCCCTGAACTTTAACTCCTTCTCCAAATTCTTCTTTGGTTTCCTTTACTGCTTGCTCAATGTACAGACAGAACAACATTACAGGTAGGCTACAACCCTGTCTCACTCCCTTGCCTACCAGTGCCTCCCCTTCACACCCCTCGACTCTTGCAACCGCCATTTGGTTTCAGTACAAGTTGTAAATAATCTTTTGTGTCCTGTATTTTACTCCCTGCTACTTTCACAAATTAAAATAAAGTATTCCAGTCAATATTACCAAAAGTTTTCTCTGAGTCCACAAATGCTATACACGTATAATTGCCTTTCCTTAATTTATCTTCTAAGAGAAGTCACAGGATCAGTATTACCTACCCGAGGTAGACTTCTATGAGATTTTCCATTCTTCTGAAAGTAATAATTCGTGTCAGTATTTTGTAACCATGACTTATAAAACTGACAGTCCAATGATATTGACACCTGTTAGCACTGCTTTATTTGGAATTGGAATTATTACATTCTTCTTGAAGTGCAAGTGTATTTCAGCAACATGAGTAACTTAGAAGTAGATATCCTCTGTACAGCATCTCAGCTTAAATCAATTAATCAAGCCAAGGCTTCCAGTCCTGATTGTATACCAGTCACGTTCCTGTCAGCATATAATGATACAATAGCTGCACATTTAGCAACCATATACAACCAATCACCCATTGACTGACTAGAAAGTTGCACAACTCACACCAATATCCAAGAAATGAAACAGGACTAATCCGCTGAAATAGACTCATATCCCTAACAGCAATTTGTAGTAGAATTTTAGAACATGTACTGTGTTCGAACATTGTGAGTTAACTAGAAGAAAACAAAATACTGACAAACACCCAACATGAGTTCAGAAAATACCATTCTTGTGCAGCACGACTAGTTCTTTATTCTCATGAAGTAATGAGTGCTATTACCAGGGGATATAAAATTGTTCCATAATTTTTTATTTCCAGAAAGCTTCCAGACTTGGCCACCTACCTTAGCGGCAGCACCTAGGGCGACCGCGCACGAGATGGAGGCGACATCCAGTCACTGTGGACAGGAACGCCACAAGGCGCCTGCGACTACACGACACCTCGAAGATGGTGGCTCGGAGTCGTGCCTCTGAACGGCTGTCGCCGCTTTGATGGGCGGGCAAACAACAACAAAGCCTGCCGACGCTGTGACCACAACAACGAGACGCTCCCGCACGTGATTAACGCGTGTATGGTGCACTCAGCAGCCCTGCAGTATCGCCACAACGCGGTCCTCAACCGCCTGGCGACAGCAGTCGCTGGGCGGCCAAGGAGAGGAAACACTGCTGTTCCTGACATCAGGATCAACCAAGCTGTCATAGGGGACAGCAGTGGGCTGCGTCCGGACCTCGTAGTAACTTACGAGGCCCCGAAGACTGTGACCATCGTCGATGTGACAATCCCCTTCGAGAATAGGCGGATTGCGCTCGACGAACTAAAAAAGTTTAACTACGCCGACGTTGCGCGCGGATTAACCGCTACATCATCTTCGCGCCGCACTGCAGCAGTGCCGAGTCAGTAGCGGTGCGTGCGGTGCTGCATGGTGCCCCTCCCTCCGTGGTGTCCGCCGAATATGGCCCCCACCTCGGTTGGCGCGGTGCTAGGCGGCGCCACACGTGTGCCTACTGCCCGGCAGTCGCCAGTCGCCCTCCTGCCGCGACACCCCAGTGACATCTGCCGCAAGGCGGACAAAGGGGAGAAGTCCGGCTGTGTGTGACCCGCCTGCGTGCATGGCACACCAGCCGCTGGCAGCCGTGCATGTGCAGTGTCCTGTCAGGGCATGGAGAAGAATGGAATTAAAAAATAAAATAGACCCTAAATTAGCTCCAAACCTTCCCCGGTCTGACATAACTAAGGCCACGCCTATCGCAGGATTAATCTTAAGGTGATATACTTAAGTATCCGCACCTAACGCGGCCTCGAAATATTTAAGTAGTGGGCTTTACCCACGAGCACACCCCCTTCGTCCTGTTTTCTCCCCACTAAACCTCTTCCTCCCTCCCTTCTCCCCCCCAAGTCCTTTTGTATTCCCCTCCTCTGCCTACCCCACTCCCTGTCGCGCCTGCCCCCCACCCCTCTTATGGGTCATCATCCTCCATCAGCTCCTTTCCCCCCCTTTTTTGTTTTCCCATCATCTGTCCAGTTTCCCCCCACCTGCTCTCGGCTGTGGTATGTCACATTTGCCAACTTTTTAGTGCAGTGTTCCAGTGACTATTCAGTGTTGTTCGTCTTTCTCGTGTTGCGAACAGAAACCATGCTGTCGCTAGGTGTGAATTTTATGTCTTTTGCGAACAGAATCCAGATTGTCGAAATGTTTTTTAATTGTCTGTCTATTGTTTTACCTGTCTGCTTCGTATGTATTCTATTAGCATCATCATCCCTCTGTTCTTTGTTTTAAGTTCCACTATTTCTTTTCGCCATGTTACTCTTTAAGTCTCCGATTTTATCGCCTGTTTTTATTATTAATTCTCTTCATCTCTCTCACAAAGTCTGTAGGCTGAAGAGCGGCATACTAAGCTGCCGCCAGGCAGCCCCCTTCGGGGGGAATTGAAATTCAATAATTAAAAAAAAAAGAAAAAAGAAAAAGCAAAAAAAAACACGAGCTACAATAAGATTCAAACACTTAAGTGCGGTTACAACAGTTTTCTATATATTTTAACTTAAAAATTCCTTAAATATGTAAAACTCGAATTGTATAGTGTCTTGAATACTTTTCCTAAATTTATACTCCATAGTAATGTATTTTAAGAATTATCTCTGAAAATAAAATCTGTTCTTATCAGCTTAATATCTGATACGTCCTACATCGCAGGACCAGAATATTAATCTCATTTTTGGCTCATGACGGAGTGCTAGGGGCTTGCTCCAACTCTGTCGCGGGTTGGCCCGGCATTGCAGTACCGCCAGGATCGGCCCACCTAAAATTAATTAAAACACAGCCTGAAACGGGTTAATATTCTGCAGTGATCAGATATTCCAATGGTGGCAAAACTTGTCGTAGTTGTCGATGTGCCCAGTAGTTAGCTGCTTACACACCACGTATTGTTTTAATTAATTTAGATTATCTTAAGGTTTTTTTTTTTTTTTTTTTTTTTTTTTTTTAGCCGGACCGCTCTTGCAGCCGAATTACACTAGGCTGGAGGCTGGTAATTTATGGGGGCACAGGACAGTGCCTTCGGATGCGTCGTTGGCGTCTGTCGCCGCCGCACGCACGCAGAATACGTGTGTACACACGCACACACACATATTCAGTTGGCGATGAATGATGTAAGCAGTCGGCTAGGTGTAGCTCGCGCCGGCCTCGCGACGGTGGAGCTCGCGCCGGCCTGGCGCTGCTGTGGGGCGGCCTCACGGCTTCTCCACTGCCCTGGCAGCTAGCGGCGTTCAAATGGGAGTCGCAGTTTATTCTTCGACATGGAGGCTAGTACTGGGCTGTTGACGAGTGATCTCGTGAATTGTCGTTCCTTCCGGCACTTGCTTTTGCGATGTTTTCGACGGTCGCCTGTTGCCATATCGGCCCGTACCACCGTGTGTCACTCCCACATGTGGAGCGCACACGCTGCAGGCATTTAGGCCCTTCCACTGCGGATTTTTACCCGATCTTCGGCGGTACACCGCAAGGTTACCGCCCTTCGATAGTGCCCTTCTAGCGCTTATCGAAGTGTTAGGTGTTCCAGCCAGCCAGCCAGCCAGCCAGCCAGCCAGCCCAGAAGAAGAAGAAGAAGAAGAAGAAGAAGAAGAAGAAGAAGAAGCAGCAGCAGCAGTAGTTCCCGGTCCCGGCCTGCAGCAGTGGTCGGGCAGCCAGCCAGCCCTCCGGTGGCAGCAGCAGCAGCCGCCGCCGCCGCCGCCCCGTCCGCGGCGTTCCTGCCTCTCGCCGTCCAAGCAGCAGCAGCAGCAGCAGCAGCCGCCGCCACCGCCCCGGCCCCGTCCGCGGCAGCAGCGTTCCCGCCGTCCGCCGTCCGCCAGTGTGTGTCCTGTCCTCTAGTGCTGTGTTTTTTCTTTCTTCTCCTTGTCGCCATGTCCGCCCCCACCACCACCACCGTCACTACTACCACCACCGTCATCGTGTATACGTCCCCTTCCGCCGCCTCCACCACTATCACTTGGTGTGCCCAGTCCCACCCCCCTCCTTCCATCCCTCCCCTCCTCTCTATCCCTTCGCCCTCGCTCTTTGTCCCCCCCTCTTCCGCTTCTTCCTCTCGTTCTGATCCCTTCCCCCCACTCCCCCAGCCTGTCACTGCAGCTCCGGCTCGGGTGGTGGCCCGTCGGGCCACTGCCCACGCCCAGCTTTCCCCATCGCCATCTCCGCCGCCACCACCACCACCACCGCCATCTTCGTCGCCGTCACCATCACTGCCATCTTCGCCTGCACCGTCACAGTCATCTCCGGCGCCGACTGTTGCGTCCGTGCCGGGACCTGCCCCTTCCCACCACCTCCCCATCGTTCCCGTCCCTCTTATCACCACCCGCCCATCTGCAGCTGTCAAACGCCCTAGTGGCGCCCCCACTTCCTCTGCTCCTAAAAAGGCTCCACCCCGCCCCCCATCCCCACCCCAAAATGCCATGGACGTCTCCCCACCTGGCCCCGCTCCCTCCTCCTCCTCCTCCTCCTCCTCCTCCCCACCCGGTCTCTACAAATATCTCCTGTCCCGTCCCGATCCTTCCTTCCTCGAGGCCCGGAATCTCTCCCTCCTCCTCCGCCGCCATTTCCCTGGCGCCCCCATATCTCTCCTTACTCCCAGACGGGACTCTGTTCTTATCTCCTCCCCCAGCCCGACCCTCCATACTGACATCCTCTCCCGCCTCCCCATCACCCGTTTTGGTCCTAACGCCTCCCTCACCCCTGCTCCCTCTCCTTCTCCTACCCGCCAACCCCCACCCCCGCGTCGCCCGCCGACCCTCACCGCCGTGATCACTCGGCTTAGTCCGTCGATCACGGAGGAGGAGGTGTTGGCGGAGCTGAAGGCCCATCCCACCCTGGAGGTGCGGGCAGTCCGCCGCATTTTTAACGCGACCGGCCCCACCCGCCTTATGCGGGTGTTCTCTGAGGACGGCCCCTCCATTGACCACCTCCTGAAGGAGGGTGCCCTCCTCTTCAATCAGCGGTACAAGGTCGACCCCTCCCGTTCCCCCCCTCAATCCCTGCGCTGCCAGAGATGTCTGCACTACAATGTACATACAACAGCCGAGTGCCGCGAGGCCCCCACCTGCCCGCATTGTCGACAAGCGCACTTTCTCCGGCAGTGCCCCAACCTCCAATCCTCTCCCTCCTGTAATACCTGCAGCCTCCCCCACCCTACCTACTCCCAAAAGTGTAAAGCCCGGCCCCCTCCCACCACCCCTGAACTCACCGTACCTGTCCGTCCCCTGGACGCCCCCACCCCTCCTGGCAATTCCCTTCGTCCCCCCCCCACTGCTGAGGACATCATCAGGTTCCTCACTATTGTCCTCCAAAACGTCCATCCCTTTCAGCGCCCCCACACCCTCCAACAGATCTCCCTCGCCGCCCGTTCCATATTCCACCTTAAAATGTACGCCACCTATTCCAATAACCAGGCCCATTTCACCTTCTCCCGCCTTGACACCCTCGTCTAAATCCTATCATGGCGCGACAGCATCGTATCCTTTTCAACAATATCCGCTCCCTTCCCGCCAGCAAGAACCTCTTCCTGCACACCCTTGCTACCCACCGTGTGGATGCCTTCCTCCTCAATGAAACCTTTCTCCAACCCCACCACTCCATTCACACCTCCCCCTATCTCCTCCACCGATCCGATAATCCCCTCCCAGTGGCGCGTGGCGGCGTTGCCATTGGCCACCACCGCCAGATCCCCGTTCGGCTCCAACCTCTCCTTCCCGACCCCACCGAACACCTGATCCTTAGTCTCTTCTTCCCCGGCCTTACCGTTACCTGTGCCACCATCTATGTCCGCCCCAACGCCCCTCTTCCTTTCGACTTCCTCTCCCACATCGACCGTACCTTCTCCTCCTATGTGATCGCCGCCGACCTCAACATCCATAGTCGCTCCGCTGCCCAGTTACGGCGGTGGCATCGGTTCCTCTCCTCCCTTCAAGGCGACCTCATCCCCATCCCCCAGCACACCCGCCCCGAATCCAATTCCACTCCCGATGTTATTCTTTCCTCCCCCAACCTCCTTGGTCGCATTACGGTGGATGTCCTGGAGCCTATTGGTAGTGACCATCTCCCTGTCCTCCTCACCGTTTCAGACGGTCGTCGCCCCCGCCCCGACCCTCGTAATGACCCTCCCCCCAAGTACATCCATGACTTTTCCCGTGCCGACTGGAATGCCTACCGGGATACCCTCTCCACTCAGGTCCCCCCCTGCGGGTTCGGGGATAAGAATAGGCCCGCGGTATTCCTGCCTGTCGTAAGAGGCGACTAAAAGGAGTCTCAAATGTTTCGGCCTTATGTGATGGTCCCCTCTCGGGTTTGACCTCCATCTTTCTAAATTATTCCGAAGAGCGAGCCAATTGGGGAAGGGCGCCTTACATGGTGCACTGTATCCGTCGTGCAATTAGACCTTTAGCCGGCTTTCTCGTCGTTGCAATGGTGTCCCGCTCGTTTTCGATCTCTTGAGCGATTACCACGCTGCACTCTGCAGTGTTTCTTTTATCTGCGGCGACGACCTTGGTCAGTTTTGCACCTAAGATCCAGCACGGTAGCCAGTCCGTTGTGGTGGGGCCGCCATGTACCCTCTTGGTTGTAGCCCCCTGACAACACAGGGATCGCTCTACTGATGCCTGCGCCGTTAACTCCCCACGTATGCCAAGGAGTAGATGCCCATCTCCTTGGGGCATCAGGACTCCCGGCAATGGCCGTCCTGCCAGGTGGCTATTGCTGCGGCTGGGTGGCGCCCGTGGGGAGGGCCCTTGGTCGGAGTAGGTGGCATCAGGGCGGATGACCCGCAATGAAGCGTGGTACTTCATCTCTCGCTGGCGGCCAGCCGCCAGCAGTCTCTAAGCGTTCTCGGGCTCAATTTAATGCTGAAAAGTACAATCCGAAAACGTTCCCCTCTCTGGCCACGCCGTGGGAGGAACGTAAATCTCAGGATGGCAGTAGCAAATATTCGCCACGATTCTTAGTTTGTACGAGAGCTGATGGGGAGTCTTTTCTCTCCACGAAGCCTCAGTTCTTCGTCGAGCATTTAGAGGACAAGTTTGGGGAGGTGGAGGGTGTGTCAAAAATGCGCTCTGGATCGGTCCTGATACAAACGGCATCCTCTGCCCAGTCACGGCGGTTACTTGCTTGTGACAAGTTGGGGGATGTTGCTGTTACGATCACGCCGCATAAGAGTTTAAATATGGTCCAGGGTGTTATTTTCCATAGGGACCTCCTTTTGCAGTCTGATGACGAGCTGCGCGCCAACCTCGAACGACGAGGTGTTCATTTCGTCCGGCGCGTTCATCGGGGTCCGAGGGACAATCAGGTTGCTACCGGTGCCTTCATCTTGGCCTTCGAGGGTGATACGTTACCGGAAAAGGTCAAGGTGATGGTCTACCGATGTGACGTCAAGCCCTATATCCCTCCCCCGATGCGGTGCTTCAAGTGCTGGAAGTTCGGCCATATGTCTTCCCGCTGCACTTCCAGCCTCACATGTCGAGATTGCGGACGCCCATCTCATCCCGATACTCCATGTGCTCCGCCTCCTATCTGTGTTAACTGCGGAGAACACCATTCCCCCTGCTCGCCGGACTGTCGGATCTTCCAGAAGGAAAGGAAGATAATGGAATATAAGACCCTGGACCGCCTGCCCTACACCGAGGCACGGCGGAAGTTTGAAAGGCTACATCCTGTGCCCATGCCGTCCACCTATGCTGCTGCTGCAACACCTGTTCGAACTTCTTCAGTGTCGTCCCCAACAGTTCGAACTCAGCTCTGTCAGCCCTCACCGGCCCCCTCGGTTGTGGGGGGCACTTCACTCCCTTTTGCTCCTGCTCCATCTACTTCAGGAGCAACACCACCCCAACCACCGGGGACATCTGTTCCCCCTTCACAGCCGGAGAAGCGTGGGCCTTCTTCGGCTCCTCTCGCCCGGAAGGGGTCCCTTGGGGCCCTCCCATCCCAGGCTTTGCCCAGTGCCAAAGCGGACACTCGCCAGTCTGCCAAAAAACCACCGGTCGCTGGTCGTAGGGCATCGCGGTCGTCTTCAGTCCCTGAGACTGACCCAGTGACGCCCTCCCAGCCAGAACCACCAAAGGCGCAACGAGCAAAGCAGTCAAAGAAAAAGGCTCCCAAGAATCCTGAAATTGCGGTGGCACCTGTCCCACCGCAACCTTCTCCCTCTGCGTCCGAAGATGAGGTGGAGATTCTGGCGTCCGCTGAGGACCTCGATCTCGGCGGTCCCTCAGACGCCATGAATGGCACTAGCGCGGGTGCTCAGTCGGAGGCAGCAGGTGATCCGGCGGCGTAAACTGCCTTCCCAGTCCCGTCACGCCTTTCCCAGCCATGGACAACACCATCCTCCAGTGGAACTGCAGCGGTTTCTTCCACCATCTAGCTGAGCTCCGCCAACTTATCAGCCTTCACCCTTTCTTCTGCATTGCTCTCCAGGAAACTTGGTTTCCAGCAATGCGAACCCCCGCCCTCCGTGGCTATCGGGGTTATTTTAAGAACCGGGCAACTTATGAAAGGGTGTCTGGTGGCGTCTGCATATATGTCGCTCACACTCTGCACAGCGAGTCTGTCCCTCTCCAAACACCTTTAGAGGCTGTCGCTGTACGGGTGTGGACGCCACAGGCTATTACCGTCTGCAGTATCTACCTTCCACCGGATGGTGATGTCTCGCAGCGTGTCCTGGCTGCTCTGATAACCCAACTGCCGCCACCTTTCATGTTGTTGGGCGATTTCAATGCCCACAACCCTCTATGGGGTGGGACTGTCTCCGATGGCCGCGGTCGTGCCGTGGAGCATTTATTGGCTCAGCTCGACCTTAGCCTCTTGAACACCGGTGCTCCCACACATTTCAGTGTGGCCCATGGCTCGTTCTCCGCCATCGATCTCTCTCTTTGCACCCCCGGACTTGTCCCATCCCTCCACTGGAGGGTGCATCCTGACCTGTGTGGCAGTGACCATTTTCCCATCTCTTTGTCACTGCCCCAGTGTCATTCTTCTGGGCGTCTGCCACGCTGGGCCCTCCACAGAGCTGACTGGCCGCGTTTTACTTCCGCGGCAACCGTTGAGTGTCCCCCGCAGGGTGACATTGACGAGGTGGTCCGTGTCTTCACCACGTCCATCATTTCGGCAGCCAAGGCTGCCATCCCCCGCTCTTCTGGACTCCCTCGGAGGAAGGCTGTACCCTGGTGGTCGCCGGAGATTGCTGAGGCTATTCGCGACCATAGGCGGGCCCTCCAGCGTCATAGGCGGCACCCGTCTCTCGAGACCCTCATCGCCTTTAAGAGGCTACGTGCCTTCGCCCGACGTCTGATTACACGGCGTAAGCAGGAGTGCTGGGAGCAGTATGTCTCATCGTTGGGCTCCCGTGTCTCCCCCTCGCTGGTGTGGTCCCGGATACGGCGGATTTATGGACACCAGACCACTTTCGGTGTCCCTGGGATCTCCTTGGACGGCGCTGTATGCACGGACGCTGCCGCCGTTGCTGAACGGCTTGCCGCGCACTTTGCTCAGAGCTCTGCGACTGCATCTTATCCCCCCGCCTTTCGCTCTCTAAAGGAGCGAGCCGAGCGGACGCCGCTCTCATTTCACACGCGTCGTTCTGAAACATACAATGCCCCTTTCAGCGAGAGGGAATTCCTCGCTGCTCTCGCCGATTGCCCTGATACAGCACCAGGCCCAGACTGCATCCACGCGCAGATGCTGAAGCATCTCTCCAGGGACTGCCAGAGACACATTCTCGCGATATTTAATCGCATTTGGAGCGAAGGTGTGTTCCCGTCGCAATGGCGAGAGGGTGTTATTGTCCCCATCTTGAAGCCCGGTGCGGACCCACTGGCGGTGGACAGCTATCGTCCCATTACCCTCACCAACGTTTTGTGCAAATTGCTCGAACGTATGGTGGGGCGGCGTTTGTGTTGGGTCCTTGAGTCGCGCGGTCTCCTCACTCCATCCCAGGGTGGCTTCCGTCGGGGCCGGTCTGCAGTGGACAATTTGGTGCGGCTGGAATCAGCTGTCCGTACGGCCTTTGCCCGACGTCAGCATCTCGTTGCTGTCTTTTTCGATCTGCGGAAAGCGTATGACACCACATGGCGGCATCACATCCTCGCCACGTTGCATGAGTGGGGTCTTCGTGGTCAGCTCCCGGCTTTTCTTCAAAGCTTTTTATTGCGCCGCTCTTTCCGGGTGCAAGTCGGTGCCACCTCTAGTTCCTCTTATATACAGGAAAATGGGGTCCCGCAGGGCTCAGTGTTGAGCGTCTCCTTATTTCTGGTGGCTATTAATGGTCTGGCTGCAGCAGTGGGGTCGTCGGTGTCTCCTTCTTTGTATGCCGACGACTTCTGCATCTCATTTAGCTCCACGACTACGGGAGTCGCCGAACGCCGGCTGCAAGTCGCCATTCGCAAGGCAGCATCGTGGGCTCTGACTCACGGTTTTCAGTTCTCTGCAGCCAAGACTCGAGTTATGCACTTCTGCAGGCGTCGGACGGTCCACCCTCATCCTGAACTTTACCTCGACGGCCACCTGCTTGAGGTGGTGGACACTTGCCGCTTCTTGGGACTCGTGTTTGATGCCCGGCTCACATGGGTTCCTCATATTACTCAGCTGAAGCAAAAATGCTGGCGGCACCTCAACGCCCTCCGCTGCCTTAGCCACACGTCTTGGGGTGCAGATCGCTGCACGCTGCTGCGGTTGTACAGAGCCCTTGTGCAGTCCCGGCTTGATTATGGGAGCCTGGCCTATGGGTCTGCGTCCCCCTCAGTGTTGAAGTTGTTAGACCCCGTACACCACTGTGGGGTTAGGCTTGCCACTGGCGCTTTTCGCACCAGCCCCGTGGATAGTCTACTGGTGGAGGCCGGGGTTCCCCCGCTGCGGATTCGCCGCCATCGTCTGCTCGTCGACTATGCTGTCCACGTTCATTGCTCGCCAGATCATCCCAATCGTCGCCTGCTTTTCCCTGCTATGGTCCTCCATCTGCCCGAACGGCGACCTAGGTCTGGGCTTTCCATAGCTGTCCGTGTCCAGTCCCTGCTGTCAGACCTGGGGTCATTCCCTCTTCTGCCTCCCTTCCGGGTCCGTACACCTACGCCTCCCTGGTGTTTGTCCCGGCCGTCCGTCCGTCTGGATTTGGCACAGGGACCTAAGGACTCGGTTCCGCCTGTGGTCCTCCGTCGCCGTTTTCTTGCGCTCCTCGAATCATTTCCGGGCTGTGAGCCTGTCTACACGGATGGTTCCCTGGTTGATGGTCGCACTGCCTACGCTTTTGCTCACGCTGCCCATGTTGAGCAACGCTCCTTGCCGGCTGGCTGCAGTATTTTTACTGCAGAGCTGGTGGCAATCTTGCGCGCTCTTGAGCATCTGCGTTTCTGCTCAGGTGGGTCCATCGTCATCTGCAGTGACTCCCTGAGCAGCCTTCAGGCCATCGACCGCTGCTATCCCTCCTCTCCTCTGGTGTCCTCCATACAGGAGTCTGTTTCCGCCATTGCCCGTTCTGGTCGTTCGGTGGTCTTGGTTTGGACGCCCGGTCATGTTGGCATCCCAGGGAATGAACGTGTCGACAGGCTGGCTAAAGGGGCGATCGACGCCCCGGCTTTGGAGGTTGGCCCTACGGCTCGCGACCAGCAGATGGTGTTGCGCCGTAAGCTGATTGGGATGTGGGCTGCTGAGTGGCGTGGCATGACAGCCCCGAATAAACTGCGGGCTGTCAAGGAGACGACCGCCATGTGGCGTTCCTCCCTGCGGGCTTCTCGCAGGGACTCGGTGGTCCTGTGTCGGCTGCGCATCGGCCATACGTACCTGACGCACGGCCATCTCTTGCGTCAGGAGGATCCCCCCCTGTGTCAGTGTGGGTCCCGGCTGACGGTCGGCCACATTTTGCTGGAGTGTCCTCGACTGCGCACACTCCGGCAATCTTTTAATCTCCCGGGCACTTTGGCTTTGGTTTTATCTGACGATGCCTCCATGGCTGATAACGTTTTAAATTTTATCCGTGGTAGTCCGTTTTATGGTTCGATTTAGGGAGGTCCTGCACCTTTCCCTTTCTGTGTCTTTTGTCCTTGTGCCTGTTGCTGTTCTGGTGTGCCGTGAGATGGTTGACTCTTTCCCTTTTTTGTTGTCGTGGTCAGTCAACCAGTCTCCGGCCATCTTCTTCTCTTCTATTTCTTTCTGTCTGGTGTTCGTCCGTACTCTTCTTTTCTGTAGTGTTCGTTGCCTAATTTGTGTTCTTTAGCACCTGGGGGGGGGCAGTCTCCTTCCCCCTTGGGGTTTTATCTGCTCTGCGACTTTGTCTCGCTTGTTTTTGGAATGGGGGACTGATGACCTTCGCTGTTTAGTCCCCCTTACACATCCCAACAACCACCATCCACTCAGGTCGACAGCCACCCTCTCGCCTACCGCCGTCCCGATGATGTCTCCCATGCCGCCTCCTTTCTCCAGCAGACCTTGTCTGAGGCCGTGGAGGCCCACGTCCCTACTGTTGCCATCCACCCCCACCGTCCTACCTTGCCACCACAGGCCGTCCTCCTCCTCCGTGAATCCCGTCGTCTCTACCGTGCCTTCCTCCGCACGTGTGACCCGGACACCCTACGACGCCACCGGTAACTACAGCGACACATTCGAAATTTGCTCGCGGCTAAGAAACGCCGGGACTGGCGACAGACATGCACCCGTTTGAATGCTACCCTTCCTATAAACTCGTCCAAGTTCTGGACCGCCTTCCATCGCCTTACCGGAACAAAGCCCTCCCCCTACTATCCTCTTCTCCACGATGACCACCCATTCCCTGACGCCCTTAGTAAGGCCAACCACTTTGCCTCCTACCTGTCCGATGTGTTTTCCATCCCTGATGATCCCCGGTTCGATTACTCCCTCTTTCCCGATATCCGCGATCGAACTGACACCTCTGTCCCTCCCCTCGCTCCTGGTTTCCAGTACTTGGACAACATTCCACACACGGAACTTAATGCCCCCATCACTACACAGGATCTCATTACTACACTCCGCACCAAACGCAACACCGCTCCTGGTCACGATCGTGTCACCTACCGTCACCTTCGTGAAGCTCCTGTCTCTTTCCTCTCCACCCTGGCCAGGCTCTACAATGTAGTCCTGTCCACTGGTTACTACCCCGACCTGTGGAAAACCTCTCGTATCCTCATGTTCCTCAAACCTGGCAAATCGCCGTCCGCCAACTCCTCCTACCGTCCCATCAGCCTTACCTCGGTCTTCAGCAAGGTCCTGGAATCTGTCCTCACCCGCCGCATCCACCAGCATCTCCGCCAGCACCGCCTCCTCCCCGTTACCCAGTGTGGCTTTCGGCCGTCCTTCTCTTCCGACGATCTTCTCCTTCACCTCACTCATCTCCTTTCCGAACAGCTCAATTCCCGTCGCTCCGCGATCTTCCTCTCTCTTGACCTCGAACGCGCATATGACCGCGTATGGCATTCCGGTCTCCTCTTCAAGCTCCAAACCTTCGCCCTTCCCATTAACTACGTTCGTCTGATCGGTTCCTTTCTCTCCCGCCGTCCTTCCCATGTCACCATCCATAACACCGATTCCTACACCTTTTTCCCCTCCGCCGGTGTGCCCCAAGGCTCCGTCCTCTCCCCCCTTCTGTACTTGTTGTACACGGCGGACATGCCGCCGCCGCCACCCCCCGTCCACCTTCTCCAGTTTGCCGATGACACCGCCTTCCTTGCCCTTGCCCCCACCCTGCAACGCTCCCAACATCTTCTCCAATCCCATCTTGACCGGTTCACCGCTTGGTGCAACCAGTGGTTGCTCAAGGTCAATCCTTCCAAAACCCAGGCGATCATTGTAGGCAAAACCACTCCTTCCTTCCGCCTCCTTGATTTCTATCTCACCGTTTATGGCCGTCCCATCGCTCTCACCCCCACCCTTAAGTACCTTGGCGTCACCCTCGACCGTCGTCTCTCCTGGACTCCCCATCTCCAGACAATCCAAGCCAAGGCACGTTCCCGACTCCGTCTCCTCAAGCTCCTTTCTGGCCGTACGTGGGGTCTGGACCCCTCCACCATCCTCCACACCTATAAGTCCCTCATCCGCCCTATCCTCTGTTACGCCCATCCAGCCTGGATCTCCGCCCCCCCTTCCTTTTATAAATCCCTCCAAATCCTTGAACGCCATGCTCTCCGCCTTGCCTATCGCATCCGTCTCCCCTCCCCCACGCGGATCCTGTATGACCTTATCCCCTTCCCCCACCTCCTCCTCTTCCTCGAAAGGATACGAATCCTATACACCTCCCGTGAACTCGATCCTCCTCACCCGCTCGTCTCCCCGATCCTCTCCCACCCCCGCCCACTGCCGCGCCTGTACTCCCATGTCCCACCCGGTCTCCATCTCTCCACCCTCCTTACCCTCTCCCGAGGTGGCTTCCGCCAGCTCCCCCTCCCTGATGATGTCCTCCTCCCCTCCATCTACCCCTCCTATCAACTTTGATCCCCCCCTCCTCCTGTGTCCTATCCTTTAGGCACCCTCCCTCCCTCCTATCCCCTCCCTTCTCTTTCCTTTCCCCCCTCCCTCCTCCCCTCTCCCCCGGGCTTCCCCACCCCCTTCCTCCCTCCCCCTCTCTCCTTTGCCCATGGCATCCCTGCTCTCCCCTCTCGCTCTCCCTCTCCACTCCCTCCTCCTCCTCTCTTGGCAGGTCCCCGGACTCGCACACGCATAGTGAACATTCGCGCGCCGGAGATCATCGCCTTCTGTGTCTCGTGTGTGTGCCGCCGTTTAGTGTTTTTGGTGTCCGCCGTCCCACTACTACGTTCACTTGTGCCGTCGGATTCATCAGTGTTGTGTGCGCCGTGCCAATGTGTTATCAGTGTTGTTATCGTCACGTGTGAACGACTCCGTGTTTTTTGTGTCTATGTGACATCTTTCTTTTGCCCGTCACTTTGTTTCATTGTCTTTCTCCGTTTTTCTACTTTTGTAAACCGCTGTGGCTGAAGAGCGGCGTAGTGTGCCGCTGCCAGCCTACTTGCTTTGTACAGGTATTAAAATAACAATAAAGTAAAAAAAAGTAAAAAAAAAAAAGGATTTTTACCCTTCCGCATCCGCCTTCCGTCCCCCACGCGCATCCTCTATGACCTCATCCCCTTCCCCCACCTTCTCCTTTTCCTTGAACACATCCGCACACTCTATGTTGTCCGTCGCCTTGATCCCCCCCACCCCCTGGTGTCTCCCTTCCTCTCCACTCCCGACCAGTTGCCGCGCCTTTACCGTTGTGTCCCTCCCTCTCTCCATCTCCACACCCTCCATCTCCTTTCCCACCACAACTTCCACCGTCTACCGCTCCCGGATGATGAGCTTCGCCCTGACATCTACCCTTCCTACCAACTCTAACCCCCTCTTCCTGCCTCCTCCTCAGGGCTCCCTCTCCTCCCCCTCCCTCCTTCTGAGCGGATTTCCCCTCCCCCTCCATCTCTTGTGCCTTCTTTCAGTGTCTCTGCGCTCCCTCCTGCCCTGTCTTCCCTTTTCCTCTCCCGCCCCATGTGTCTCCTGCCTCTTCGTGAACCCACGGTTCCCCTCCTCCCTTCCTCCCGCCGCTTCCCCAGCTGCCCCATGCTCTCCCCTCCTTTTCCATCCTCTCTGCCCTTTCCCTCGGCAGGTCCCACCTGGTAGTTTTATTCTTCGTCGTGTGTGCTCCGAGTGGGTTTTAAGTGTGTTGTTTCGGAGTGTTTTTAATACTGTGGCCGACTTTTAACCTGTGCCTGTGCATCTAGTGACTTCCATGTGTTTTAAGAATCACCAATTGTGTTTTTTAACTTTCTGGTGACTTTTTTAACTGTCCCCAATGAGCGTCTACATATCAGTGTATTTTTACCTCCGTTTTCTCCCCTTACTCTGTTTTATGTTCCCCCTTTTTACCTCCTTATGTATGTATTATTTTATTCTTGTTTTAATTGTCATATCACTCGGCTGAAGAGCGGCGGATTGTGCTGCTGACAGCCCTCCCCTGCCCGTATGAGGCAGGGGAATGAAATCACAATAAAGAAAGAAGAAAAAAGATTTTTACCCATCTCCGGCGGTACACCGAAGGGTTACCGCCCTTCGATAGTGCAATTTTAGCGCTTATCGAAGTGTTAGGTGTTCCAGCCAGCCAGCCAGCCAGCCAGCCAGCCAGCCAGCCAGCCAGCCAGCCAGCCAGCCAGCCAGCCAGCCAGCCAGCCAGCCAGCCAGCCGTGGTCCTGCCTCTCGCCCGTCGCCCCCCAGTGTGTGTCCTGTCCTTTTAGTGCTGTGTTTTTCTTTCTTCTTCTTGTCGTCATGTCCGCCCCCACCACCACCGTCACTACTACTACTACTACTACTACTACTACTACTACCACCACCACCACCACCGCCATCGTGTATACGTCCCCTTCCGCCGCCTCCACCACTATCACTTGGTGTGCCCAGTCCCACCCCCCTCCTTCCATCCCTCCCCTCCTCTCTATCCCTCCGCCCTCGCTCTTTGTCGCCCACTCCCCCGCTTCTTCCTCTCGTTCTGATCCTTTCCCCCCACTCCCACAGCCTGTCACTGCAGCTCCGGCTAGGGTGGTGGCCCGTCGGGCCACTGCCCACGCCCAGCTCTCCCCATCGCCATCACCGCCGCCGCCGCCACCGCCACCACCACCACCGTCATCATCGTCGCCATCACCATCACTGACACCTTCGCCTGCACCGTCACAGTCACTATCTCCGGCGCCGACTGCTGCGTCCGTGCCGGGACCTGTCCCTTCCCACCACCTCCCCATCGTTCCCGTCCCTCTTATCACCACCCGCCCATCTGCCGCTGTCAAAAGCCCTAGTGGCGCCCCCACTTCCTCTGCTCCTAAAAAGGCTCCACCCCGCCCTCCATCCAAGCCGCAAAATGCCATCGACGTCTCCCCACCAGGCTCCGCTCCCTCCTCCTCCTCCTCCCCACCCGGTCTCTACAAATATCTCCTGTCCCGTCCCGATCCTTCCTTCCTCGAGGCCCGGAATCTCTCCCTCCTCCTCCTCCGCCAACATTTCCCTGGCGCCCCCATCTCTCTCCTTACTCCCAGATGGGATTCTGTTCTTATCTCCTCCCCCAGCCCAACCCTCCATACTGACATCCTCTCCCGCCTCCCCATCACCCGTTTTGGTCCTAACGCCTCCCTCACCCCTGCTCCCTCCCCATCTCCTACCCGCCAACCCCAACCCCCGCGTCGCCCACCGACCCTCACCGCCGTGATCACTCGGCTTAGTCCGTCGATCACGGAGGAGGAGGTGTTGGCGGAGCTGAAGGCCCATCCCACCCTGGAGGTGCGGGCAGTCCGCCGCATTTTTAACGCGACCGGCCCCACCCGCCTTATGCGGGTGTTCTCTGAGGACGCCCCCTCCATTGACCGTCTCCTGAAGGAGGGTGCCCTCCTCTTCAATCAGCGGTACAAGGTCGACCCCTCCCGTTCCCCCCCTCAATCCCTGCGCTGCCAGAGATGTCTGTGCTACAATGCACATACAACAGCAGAGTGCCGCGAGGCCCCCACCTGCCCTCATTGTCGACAAGCGCACTTCCTCCGGCAGTGCCCCAACCTTCAATCCCCTCCCTCCTGTAATACCTACAGCCTCCCCCACCCTACCTACTCCCAAAAGTGTAAAGCCCGACCCCCTCCCACCACCCCTGAACTCACCGTACCTGTCCGTCCCCTGGACGCCCCCACCCCTCCTGGCAATTCCCTTCGTCCCCCCCCACTGCTGAGGACGTCATCAGGTTCCTCACCATTGTCCTCCAAAACGTCCATCCCTTTCAGCGCCCCCACACCCTCCAACAGATCTCCCTCGACGCCCGTTCCATATTCCACCTTAAAATGTACGCCACCTATTCCAATAACCAGGCCCATTTCACCTTCTCCCGCCTTGACACCCTCGTCTAAATCCTTATCATGGCGCGACAGCATCGTATCCTGTTCAACAATATCCGCTCCCTTCCCGCCAACAAGAACCTCTTCCTGCACACCCTTGCTACCCACCGTGTGGATGCCTTCCTCCTCAATGAAACCTTCCTCCAACCCCACCACTCCATCCACACCTCCCCCTATCTCCTCCACCGCTCCGATAATCCCCTCCCAGTTGCGCGTGGCGGAGTTGCCATTGGCCACCACCGCCAGATCCCCGTTCGGCTCCAACCTCTCCTTCCCGACCCCACCGAACACCTGATCCTTAGTCTCTTCTTCCCCGGCCTTACCGTTACCTGTGCCACCATCTATGTCCGCCCCAACGCCCCTCTTCCTTTCGACTTCCTCTCCCACATCGACCGTACCTTCTCCTCCTATGTGATCGCCGCCGACCTCAACATCCATAGTCGCTCCGCTGCCCAGTTACGGCGGTGGCATCGGTTCCTCTCCTCCCTTCAAGGCGACCTCATCCCCATCCCCCAGCACACCCGCCCCGAATCCAATTCCACTCCCGATGTTATTCTCTCCTCCCCCAACCTCCTTGGTCGCATTACGGTGGATGTCCTGGAGCCTATTGGTAGTGACCATCTCCCTGACCTCCTCACCGTTTCAGACGGTCGTCGCCCCCACCCCGACCCTCGTCATGACCCTCCCCCCAAGTACATCCATGACTATTCCCGTGCCAACTGGAATGCCTACCGGGATACCCTCTCCACTCAGGTCGACAGCCACCCTCTCGCCTACCGCCGTCCCGTTGATGTCTCCCATGCTGCCTCCTTTCTCCAGCAGACCTTGTCTGAGGCCGTGGAGGCCCACGTCCCTACTGTTGCCATCCACCCCCACCGTCCTACCTTGCCACCACAGGCCGTCCTCCTCCTCCGTGAATCCCGTCGTCTCTACCGTGCCTTCCTCCGCACGCGTGACCCGGACACCCTACGACGCCACCGGCAACTACAGCGACACATTCGAAATTTGCTCGCGGCTAAGAAACGCCGGGACTGGCGACAGACATGCACCCGTTTAAATGCTACCCTCCCTATAAACTCGTCCAAGTTCTGGACCGCCTTCCGTCGCCTTACCGGAACTAAGCCCTCCCCCTACTATCCTCTTCTCCACGATGACCACCCCTTCCCTGACGCCCTTAGTAAGGCCAACCACTTTGCCTCCTACCTGTCCGATGTGTTTTCCATCCCTGATGATCCCCGGTTCGATTACTCCCTCTTCCCAGATATCCGCGATCGAACTGACACCTCTGTCCCTCCCCTCGCTCCTGGTTTCCAGTACTTGGACAACATTCCACACACGGAACTTAATGCCCCCATCACTACACAGGATCTCATTACTACACTCCGCACCAAACGCAACACCGCTCCTGGTCACGATAGTGTCACCTACCGTCACCTTCGTGAAGCTCCTGTCTCTTTCCTCTCCACCCGGGCCAGGCTCTACAATGTAGTCCTGTCCACTGGTTACTACCCCGACCTGTGGAAAACCTCTCGTATCCTCATGTTCCTCAAACCTGGCAAACCGCCGTCCGCCGTCTCCTCCTACCGTCCCATCAGCCTTACCTCGGTCTTCAGCAAGGTCCTGGAATCTATCCTCACCCGCCGCATCCACCAGCATCTCCGCCAGCACCGCCTCCTCCCCGTTACCCAGTGTGGCTTTCGGCCGTCCTTCTCTTCCGACGATCTTCTCCTTCACCTCACTCATCTCCTTTCCGAACAGCTCAATTCCCGTCGCTCCGCAATCTTCCTCTCTCTTGACCCCGAACGTGCATATGACCGCGTATGGCATTCCGGTCTCCTCTTCAAGCTCCAAACCTTCGCCCTTCCCATTAACTACGTTCGTCTGATCGGTTCCTTTCTCTCCCGCCGTCCTTCCCATGTCACCATCCATAACGCCGATTCCTACACCTTTTTCCCCTCCGCCGGTGTGCCCCAAGGCTCCGTCCTCTCCCCCCTTCTGTACTTGTTGTACACGGCGGACATGCCGCCGCCGTCACCCCCCGTCCACCTTCTCCAGTTTGCCGATGACACCGCCTTCCTTGCCCTTGCCCCCACCCTGCAACGCTCCCAACACCTTCTCCAATCCCATCTTGACCGGTTCACCGCTTGGTGCAACCAGTGGTTGCTCACGGTCAATCCTTCCAAAACCCAGGCGATCATTGTAGGCAAAACCACCCCTTCCTTACGCCTCCTTGATTTCTATCTCACCGTTTATGGCCGTCCCATCGCTCTCACCCCCACCCTTAAGTATCTTGGCGTCACCCTCGACCGTCGCCTCTCCTGGACTCCCCATCTCCAGACAATCCAAGCCAAGGCACGTTCCCGACTCCGTCTCCTCAAGCTCCTTTCCGGCCGTACGTGGGGTCTGGACCCCTCAACCATCCTCCACACCTATAAGTCCCTCATCCGCCCTATCCTCTGTTACGCCCATCCCGCCTGGATCTCCGCCCCCCCTTCCTTTTATAAATCCCTCCAAATCCTTGAACGCCATGCTCTCCGCCTTGCCTATCGCATCCGTCTCCCCTCCCCCACGCGGATCCTGTATGATCTTATCCCCTTCCCCCACCTCCTCCTCTTCCTCGAACGAATACGCATCCTCTACACCTCCCGTAAACTCGATCCTCCTCACCCGCTCGTCTCCCCGATCCTCTCCCACCCCCGCCCGCTGCCGCGCCTGTACTCCCATGTCCCACCCGGTCTCCATCTCTCCACCCTCCTTACCCTCTCCCAAGGTGGCTTCCGCCAGCTCCCCCTCCCTGATGATGCCCTCCTCCCCTCCATCTACCCCTCCTACCAACTTTGATCCTCCCACCCTCCTCCTGTGCATGCTCCTCAGGGCACCCTCCCTCCCTTCTCTCCCTTTTTCCCTCCCCCCTCCTTTTCTCTCCCCTCCTCCCCCGGGCCTCCCCTCCCCTGTCCCGCTCCCTCCTGCCCCCGTCTCCTCCGCCATTGGCATCCTTTTCTCCCCTCTCCCCCACCTCACCCCCGTTCCCCTCTTGGCAGGTCCCCGGACTCGCACACGCTACGTGGACTTTCGCGCGCCGGAGATCGCCGCCATCAGTGTCTTGTGTGTGCCGTCGTGTTTAGTGTTCAGTGTTCACCGTCACACTCCATTGTTCACCAGTGCCATCGTCTTCTTCAGTGTTTGTGCGTCGTCTCAACAGTTTGCAGTGTGGTTTATCGTCGAGTGTGAACGGCTCCGTGTTTGTCTCTCTGTGTCTCCTGTTTTATCGCCCACCATTTTGTGACTTTTATGTTTTTCTCCTGTTTTTTATGCTTATGTCTTCTTTGGCTGAAGAGCAGCGTAGTGTGCTGCTGCCAGCCTGCCTATTGTATAGGCTTTAAAATGACAACAAAGTAAAAAAAAAAAAGGATTTTCCTTATCGCTTCTCGGCCTTTTGGCTAAGATCAAAGTGTAGTATCTGTTCTTATCAGCTTAATACAAGCTAATATGGGCTGATTTCTGCACCGGGAAGCGGTCGCGCTTATTCTCTTGTTTCAGGTCCGCGACCTGAACAATGGAGCTTGTGGTGACGCTGCCGGCGGACGTCTTCCGCTGCCGGATCTGTTTCGTCACCAAGGCTGCTGGGAGACCAACTTTTGGCGAGTACAAGGACCACTCGGCCCTTCTTCGCCACTACAGGAGGCTGCACGACCCGGAAACGGTCCCCGTTTTCGAGTGCGCGTTTTGCGGCCGACGCGACCCGCAGCTGAAGAAGCTGCGGACGCATCAGCGGTCCTGCAATGCAGAGTCCGCCACCCCCGGCGCTGCCAGTCGGGGGAGTGTGAGTATGGGACACGATGCCGCGTCTGACTCTCTGGGGCACCCAGAGAGGTCGGCCGGCGGGAGGTCACAGGCAAGGGCCCCCGAAGCTACTAGGACAGGCCCTTCGTCCTTAGTTAGTGCTGGGCGAAAGCCACAGGCGAAAGCGGCTCGGGAAGCTAGTACCATAGGCCGCCTAGCCTTAGATAATAGAGAGGGGCTATGGCCACAGCCCAGTCCGGTCCCCGAAGCTAGTAGGACAGACCGGCTGGACTTAGGTTTAACATACGCGGCGGTCCTGACCCGCAGCAGCGTGGTGGGTTCACAGGCTGCCTTGCCCTCACCCTGTGTGAGTGTGCAGGCGTCGGTGACACCCAGGACGGCGGTGGTTGCTACCCCCGCGTCGTGCGTACTGTGTGTGCGCACGCCGAGGTGGTCTGGCATCCCCCTGCTGATACGCTCCGCGACGTCAACCGCGTCGCCACGAGTGCCGAGCGCAAGTTCGGGAGGTGAAGGCAGCACGCTGCCGACGCCTGCCGCCGAACGCGTCGCTCCGGCCAGAGGCGCAGTGTCTGGCAAAGGCCGCGGCTCGCCGCTGCCCGCGCCGGCCATTGCACCCAGTGGCGTACGCTGGCCACGTCGTGCGGCTGCCGCAGGCGCCTCCCGCCCGCCATCTGTCGGGAGCGCGGGTACCGGCCTGGGACTGCCGCCCGCATTGGCTACGCCGCCAACAGGTGGCTCTGCGATGCGGGTGGACAGTGGCAGGCAGGCTGCCTCGCTCGCCGCGACCGGTGGTGTTGTTACTCACGGCGCAGCCGCGCCGCTGTTTGACGCACCAAAGGCCGCGAGCCCGACGGATGTACCGGACGGTGTGGTGCTTGTGCGGTCGCAGACGTACACGCGCCGCGTTTCCTCTGCCCTGCCGGCGGCCACGTCGAGTGACGCCCGTCACTCCGTTTCCGCTCAGGCAGGGAGTGTTACTAACAAAACAGCTCTTGTTGCAGATGATGAGTGGCACGTAGTCACCCCCCGGAGGGACAAACGCCGTGCTACAGGCCGCAGACCGCCACCTCCTGACCGACGGCGCATCATACCGCCCAGTCCGCGTAACAGCGGCCCTGCGCGAGCCAACGCGTCTGGGCGGCCGGCGCGAGCTACACCTGGTGTATCTCGCGCCGGCGGCCGGGCGCGGGCGACCGCTGGGCCATCTGTTGGCGGCGCGGCGAACAACAGCCGCGGTGCGCTGGGCCCGAGCGCCAGGCCGGCGCGAGCTACACCACGTGTTTCTCGCGCCGGCGGCCGGGCGCGGGCGACCGCTGGGCCATCTGCTGGCGGCGCGGCGAACAGCAGCCGCGGTGCGCCGGGCCCGAGCGCCAGACCGGCGCGAGCTACACCTGGAGACGCCCGACCGGCGCAGGCTACGCCGACCACCTCTGCGACCACTGCGCCATCTGGTAGCGACCGTCGGGCACCCAGTCCGCGTAACAGCGGCCCGGGGCGAGCCGGCGCGTCCGGTCGGCCGGCGCGAGCTACACCTCGTGTTTCTTGCGCCGGCGGCGGGCCGCTGGCGACCGCCGGGCCATCTGCTGGCGGCGCGGCGAACACCAGCCGCGGTGCGCCCGACCCGAGCGCCAGGCCGGCGCGAGCTACACCGGCCCCTGCAGCTACCGCTGCGCCACCTGTTAACGGCGCGGCAACTGAAAGCAGCACTGCGCGGTCCACGCCAGATGGCAGCGCGGCACCACCACCGACGCAGACGACGGAGCGGCGCGACGTGAGCGGAGGGACTGCAGCTGCGTCTCCGAGACATGGCAGCAAGAAGAGGAGACGCCGACGTCGTAACGACTGTCCCAGTCCCAACCTCCCGCCGCAAAACTCCCGTCCTCCACCTAACCTGACAGGCCCTCCTGTACCCTCCGAACAGGGCGCAACAGAGGCAGCTCCGCCCCCCCCTCCCCCGGCCGACGCCCGGCTAACGGAGAGGCAGCGGCGCTGGCTGGCGGCCCTGGACGGCGTCCACGACCAGCAGTGGGACGCATTCGTCGCGGTCGTCGAGGACTTCATCTCCGAGATCGCCGAGACGAAGCCACAACGCCAGGCAGCCGGAGATCGACAGGATGGGCCACCAGCAGCAGCGCACCGCGGCCAGGGCCACGCCGACGCTGCTGCCAATCCCCCTCCCCCTGCCCCTACACGCGGTCGCGGTGGGCAGCGCGGTGGACGTGGCGCACGGCGTGCGGCGGCCGCCGAGCGTCGGTACGACGCGAGTGCAGCGTCTGAGATTCAGAAGCTGTACCGCGCGGACCGACGCAAGGCGATGCAGCGCGTCCTTGGCGAGACGTCGCCGTACTGCCAAATCGATGGCAACGTGCTCACGGAGCACTTTAAGGAGGTATATTCTAAATCTGAATTCTCTGTTTCAGATCCACCAACTGCTGTCCCGGACTTTGCCGCCACCACGCCTCCTGATGTCAGCGAGGAGGTCCTGCTGCCGATCACCCCTTCAGAGGTGCAACAGCGGCTCCAGAAGGCGAGCAACACTGCTCCTGGGGCAGACGGAGTCACCTACTCGGACTTGCGACGTGAGGATCCTGGCTGCCATGTGCTAGCTAGGATCTTCTCGCGCTGCTGGAATGAGCGGAAGACTCCGGTGCAGTGGAAAATATCCACTACCGTCCTCATCCACAAGAAAGGGGACGTCTCGGACGTGACAAACTGGCGGCCTCTAGCATTGAGCTCTACCATCTCTAAGCTCTTTGCTGCAATCGTTGCGGACCGCACTTCACTCTGGGCAGAGCGTTTGAACCTGCTCTCCCCAGAACACAAGGGCTTCCGCACGTTTGAAGGCTGCTATGAGCACAACTTCATTGTGCAGACGGCAATTGATGATGCAAGGCGCAGGGGAGGCCAAGCATGCTTTGCTTGGCTTGATCTGGCGAATGCTTTTGGCTCAGTGCCTCACGCTCACCTCCTTGGAGTACTGAGCAGGATGGGACTGCCAGAGCAATTGCACCATCTAATTGCCGACATGTACGATGGTTGCTCCACTCGCGTCCGTACATCTGACGGACTAACGGAGGAGATTGAGATCCAGGCGGGGGTCAAGCAGGGCTGTCCACTGTCGCCCATCGTCTTTAATCTCGCGCTCGAGCCGGTACTTCGCGCCGCATCCTCGCTCAGAAATGAGTGTGGTATTCCGCTTTGCGGCGTCAGTGTGAGTGCACTGGCGTATGCGGACGATATCGTGCTTCTGGCGCGGGACTCAGAGGCGATGCAGACGCTCCTCAATGTTGTGGGTGAGGCGGCGACGTGGGCCGGGCTTACCTTCAAGCCGTCGAAGTGTGCCACGCTTCACATCCGCCGTCGGCAGACACTAGGCTCGGTATTCACCCTGCAAGGGGGAGAACCAGCCGTGCTCGGTGCGGGTGACGCCTACCTCCATCTTGGCGTTCCCACCGGGTACAAAGTCACGCAGACGCCAACGGATGCGATCGCGGCAATTCGACGTGACTTGCAGCACCTGGACGCTTCCCTGCTGGCTCCTTGGCAGAAGATTGACGCTGTGCGTGTCTTCCTCCTCCCTAGGCTTGACTTTGTCATGCGGGGCGGAGCGGTACGCAAGGGGCCGCTATCTGCGCTCGACAAGGCAGTGAAAGCGGCTGTCAAATCATGGCTCTTCCTTCCACAGCGTGCGTCCACTGAACAGCTGTACCTCGCGCTGGGAGAGGGAGGATGCGGCCTGACGCCGCTCGCGGACGCTGCGGACATCTCCACCATCGTCCACGGCTTCCGCATGCTGCACTGCGACGACGCCACCGTCCGCGACATCGCCTGGGCCACTCTATCCACGGCCGTGCGCCGCCGACTGGGGAGGGAGCCGAGTCGATCCGACTTGGCCACCTACCTTAGCGGCAGCACTGAGGGCGACCTCGCACGTGACGGAGGTGACATCCAGTCACTGTGGACACGCGTCAGGAACGCCACAAGGCGCCTAGCGCCTCGTGGCGTCACCTGGCGCTGGAGTGAACTGTTGTCTGAGTTGCAGGTGGAGGTCGGCGGCCGACCCGCCATCGCTGACGACGCGGAACACGACGGCATCGGAGGGGTGACGCAGCCGGCCACGGAGAGGACGGCGCCTGGGCCTACACGACACCTCGAAGATGGCGGCGATGGACCGCAACACAAAGATGACAGCGTGGGACGCACCGTCAACACTGGCGTCGAGCATGTCCGGGTGGGAGGGGGCGCCAAACGTCTTCTCTCGCGGACGCTCCGCGAGTGTCTGAGGCAGCGCCTGCGCCACATCCTACTCAGAAAACCGGACCAGGGGAAGGTGTTCGAGTGCACCAGGGAGTCCACAGCGTCCAACCACTTCATAGCGGGAGGCAAATACACTCGCTTCGCAGACTGGCGCTTCATTCATCGCGCCAGGCTCGGAGTCGTGCCTCTGAACGGATGTCGCCGCTTTGATGGGCGGGCAAATACCAACAAAGCCTGCCGACGCTGTGGCCACAACAATGAGACGCTCCCGCACGTAATCAACGCGTGTATGGTGCACTCAGCAGCCCTGCAGTATCGCCACAACGCGGTCCTCAACCGCCTCGCGACAGCAGTCGCTGGGCGGCCAAGGAGAGGAAACACTGCTGTTCCTGACATCAGGATCAACCAAGCCGTCATAGGGGACAGCAGTGGGCTGCGTCCGGACCTCGTAATAACTGACGAGGCCGCGAAGACTGTGACCATCGTCGATGTGACAATCCCCTTCGAGAATAGGCGGATTGCGCTCGACAACGCTCGGCAACTGAAGAGGATAAAGTACGCCGACGTTGCGCGCGGATTAGTCGCTCGCGGCTATTCCGTCACTGTCGACGCCCTGGTTGTCGGCAGTCTGGGGGCGTGGGACCGCCAGAACGATGCGGTGCTTCGGCACCTAGGCATCGCCAGCCGCTACTGCCAACTGATGCGGCGATTGATGGTGTCCGACACCATCAAGTGGTCCCGCGACATCTACGTTGAACACATCACTGGCCACCGCCAGTATGTGTCCCACTAGACTGTGGCATGCTCTGACGTCAGGCTGCGAGACCCTCGAGACTGCAGTCGTCGGAGAACTTCGAGGTCGGTGCCTTCGTGTCGTCGGTGTCGAGATTCTCCTTCACGACGCGGGACCTGCGGCGTTACACCATCTTCGCGCCGCACTGCAGCAGTGCCGAGTCAGTAGCGGTGCGTGCGGTGCTGCCTGGTGCCCCTCCCTCCGTGGTGGCCGCCGAATATGGCCCCCACCTCGGGTGGCGCGGTGCTGGGCGGCGCCGTACGTGTGCCTACTGCCCGGCAGTCTCCAGCCAGCGTGGGAAGCAACACCCTCCTGCCACGACACCCCAGTGACGTCCGCCGCAAGGCGGACAGAGGGGAGAAGTCCGGCTGAGTGTGACCCGCCTGCGTGCGTGGCGCACCAGCCGCTGGCAGCCGTGCATGTGCAGTGCGCTGTCAGGGCATGGAGATGAATCAAATAAACATAAAATAGCTCCTAAATTAGGTCCAAACTACCCCTGATCTGACATAAGTAAGGCCGCGCCTACCGCGGGATTAATCTTAAGGTAATATACTTAAGTATCCGCGCCTAACGCGGCCTCATGATATTTAAGTAGTGGGCTTAACCCACGAACTAGAATAGTGATAAAATACTTAAGTACGGTTAGTACCGTTTTTTCTTAAATTTATCTAAACTTAATAAACCTGTAAAACTCGTATTGTATAGAGTCATGGATATTCTTTTCTTAAATTTATACTTCGTAAGATTGTAACTAAGAATTATCTCGGAAAATAAAAATCTGTTCTTATCAGCTTAATGCTGGTAAGGTCGGATACAAAACACTAGATACGCCATGTATTTCTTTAGTCATTGGTCTCCCAATGCCCGATTATGACGAAGCTGCAGTGGCGGCTCCGGAACGTGGCCAGCCTTGCTGTGAGGGCAGCAACTGCTGGTGCTACTGCCGGACTCGCCCTGCATTGAATACTTCTCCCTCATTTTCTCCCGATTTTGACGAGGGTTGCGAGATGCTCAGGCCCCATCTTCCCCCTGCTCGATCGAGGTTGGCGATCTGGAGCGCGGCAGATGCAGACCGGTCTCGTGTGTGTCCAGCCTCTGCTGTTGACACCGGCGGCACAGTGGTAGTGACATATGTTCCCAGCCATATGATCCTTCACTCCGCTCGCTTTCCTATTTTTCCCCGGGCCATTTACGTCTGGATTTCCACCGGGGTTGAACACAAGCGTATGACACACTCCATCTTGGCCAGAACAATTCTGTGGTTTTTTTTTTTTTTACTTTATTGTTATTTTAATACCTGTACAAAGCAAGTAGGCTGGCAGCGGCACACTACGCCGCTCTTCAGCCATAGCGGTTTACAAAAGTAAAAAACGGAGAAAGACAATGAAACAAAGTGACGGGCAAAAGAGAGAGGTCACAGAGACACGGAGTCGTTCACACGTGACGATAACAACACTGAAAACACGTTGGCACGGCGCACAGAACACTGATGAATCCGACGGCACAAGTGAACGTAGTAGTGGGACGGCGGACACCAAAAACACTAAACGGCGGCACACACGCGAGACACAGAAGGCGATGATCTCCGGCGCGCGAATGTTCACTATGCGTGTGCGAGTCCGGGGACATGCCAAGAGAGGAGGAGGAGGAAGGGGAGTGGGAGAGCGAGAGCGGAGAGCAGAGATGCCATGGGCAAAGGAGAGAGGGAGGAAGGGGGAGGGGAAGCCCGGGGGAGAGGGGAGGAGGGAGGAGGGAAAGGAAAGAGAAGGGAGGGGATAGGAGGGAGGGAGGGTGCATAAAGGATAGGACACAGGAGGTGGGGGGGGATCAAAGTTGATAGGAGGGGTAGATGGAGGGGAGGAGGACATCATCAGGGAGGGGGAGCTGGCGGAAGCCACCTTGGGAGAGGGTAAGGAGGGTGGAGAGATGGAGACCGGGTGGGACATGGGAGTACAGGCACGGCAGCGGGCGGGGGTGGGAGAGGATCGGGGAGACGAGCGGGTGAGGAGGATCGAGTTTACGGGAGGTATATAGGATTCGTATCCTTTCGAGGAAGAGGAGGAGGTGGGGGAAGGGAATAAGATCATACAGGATCCGCGTGGGGGAGGGGAGACGGATGCGATAGGCAAGGCGGAGAGCATGGCGTTCAAGGATTTGGAGGGATTTATAAAAGGAAGGGGGGGCGGAGATCCAGGCTGGATGGGCGTAACAGAGGATAGGGCGGATGAGGGAATTATAGGTGTGGAGGATGGTGGAGGGGTCCAGACCCCACGTACGGCCGGAAAGGAGCTTGAGGAGACGGAGTCGGGAACGTGCCTTGGCTTGGATTGTCTGGAGATGGGGAGTCCAGGAGAGGCGACGGTCGAGGGTGACGCCAAGGTACTTAAGGGTGGGGGTGAGAGCGATGGGACGGCCATAAACGGTGAGATAGAAATCAAGGAGGCGGAAGGAAGGGGTGGTTTTGCCTACAATGATCGCCTGGGTTTTGGAAGGATTGACCTTGAGCAACCACTGGTTGCACCAAGCGGTGAACCGGTCAAGATGGGATTGGAGAAGGTGTTGGGAGCGTTGCAGGGTGGGGGCAAGGGCAAGGAAGGCGGTGTCATCGGCAAACTGGAGAAGGTGGACGGGGGGTGACGGCGGCGGCATGTCCGCCGTGTACAACAAGTACAGAAGGGGGGAGAGGACGGAGCCTTGGGGCACACCGGCGGAGGGGAAAAAGGTGTAGGAATCGGTGTTATGGATGGTGACATGGGAAGGACGGCGGGAGAGAAAGGAACCGATCAGACGAACGTAGTTAATGGGAAGGGCGAAGGTTTGGAGCTTGAAGAGGAGACCGGAATGCCATACGCGGTCATATGCGCGTTCGAGGTCAAGAGAGAGGAAGATTGCGGAGCGACGGGAATTGAGCTGTTCGGAAAGTAGATGAGTGAGGTGAAGGAGAAGATCGCCGGAAGAGAAGGACGGCCGAAAGCCACACTGGGTAACGGGGAGGAGGCGGTGCTGGCGGAGATGCTGGTGGATGCGGCGGGTGAGGATGGATTCCAGGACCTTGCTGAAGACCGAGGTAAGGCTGATGGGACGGTAGGAGGAGACGGCGGACGGCGGTTTGCCAGGTTTGAGGAACATGAGGATATGGGAGGTTTTCCACAGGTCGGGGTAGTAACCGGTGGACAGGACTACGTTGTAGAGCCTGGCCAGGGTGGAGAGAAAAGAGACAGGAGCTTCACGAAGGTGACGGTAGGTGACACGATCGTGACCAGGAGCGGTGTTGCGTTTGGTGCGGAGTGTAGTGATGAGATCCTGTGTAGTGATGGGGGCATTAAGTTCCGTGTGTGGAATGTTGTCCAAGTACTGGAAACCAGGAGCGAGGGGACGGACAGAGGTGTCAGTTCGATCGCGGATATCTGGGAAGAGGGAGTAATCGAACTGGGGATCATCAGGGATGGAAAACACATCGGACAGGTAGGAGGCAAAGTGATTGGCCTTACTAAGGGCGTCAGGGAAGGGGTGATCATCGTGGAGAAGAGGATAGTAGGGGGAGGGCTTAGTTCCGGTAAGGCGACGGAAGGCGGTCCAGAACTTGGACGAGTTTATAGGGAGGGTAGCATTTATACGGGTGCATGTCTGTCGCCAGTCCCGGCGTTTCTTAGCCGCGAGCAAATTTCGAATGTGTCGCTGTAGTTGCCGGTGGCGTCGTAGGGTGTCCGGGTCACGCGTGCGGAGGAAGGCACGGTAGAGACGACGGGATTCACGGAGGAGGAGGACGGCCTGTGGTGGCAAGGTAGGACGGTGGGGGTGGATGGCAACAGTAGGGACGTGGGCCTCCACGGCCTCAGACAAGGTCTGCTGGAGAAAGGAGGCGGCATGGGAGACATCATCGGGACGGCGGTAGGCGAGAGGGTGGCTATCGACCTGAGTGGAGAGGGTATCCCGGTAGGCATTCCAGTTGGCACGGGAATAGTCATGGATGTACTTAGGGGGAGGGTCATGACGAGGGTCGGGGCGGGGGCGACGACCGTCTGATACGGTGAGGAGGACAGGGAGATGGTCGCTACCAATAGGCTCCAGGACATCCACCGTAAAGCGACCAAGGAGGTTGGGGGAGGAGAGAATAACATCGGGAGTGGAGTTGGATTCGGGACGGGTGTGCTGGGGGATGGGGATGAGGTCGCCTTGAAGGGAGGAGAGGAACCGATGCCACCGCCGTAACTGGGCAGCGGAGCGACTATGCATGTTGAGGTCGGCGGCGATCACATAGGAGGAGAAGGTATGGTCGATGTGGGAGAGGAAGTCGAAAGGAAGAGGGGCGTTGGGGCGGACATAGATGGTGGCACAGGTAATGGTAAGGCCAGGGAGGAAGAGACTAAGGATCAGGTGTTCGGTGGGGTCGGGAAGGAGAGGTTGGAGCCGAACGGGGATCTGGCGGTGGTGGCCAATGGCAACTCCGCCACGCGCAACTGGGAGGGGATTATCGGAGCGGTGGAGGAGATAGGGGGAGGTGTGGATGGAGTGGTGGGGTTGGAGGAAGGTTTCATTGAGGAGGAAGGCATCCACACGGTGGGTAGCAAGGGTGTGCAGGAAGAGGTTCTTGTTGGCGGGAAGGGAGCGGATATTGTTGAAAAGGATACAATGCTGTCGCGCCATGATAAGGATTTAGACGAGGGTGTCAAGGCGGGAGAAGGTGAAATGGGCCTGGTTATTGGAATAGGTGGCGTACATTTTAAGGTGGAATATGGAACGGGCGGCGAGGGAGATCTGTTGGAGGGTGTGGGGGCGCTGAAAGGGATGGACGTTTTGCAGGACAATGGTGAGGAACCTGATGATGTCCTCAGCAGTGGGGGGTGACGAAGGGAATTGCCAGGAGGGGTGGGGGCGTCCAGGGGACGGACAGGTACGGTGAGTTCAGGGGTGGTGGGAGGGGGTCGGGCTTTACACTTTTGGGAGCAGGTAGGGTGGGGGAGGCTGCAGGTATTACAGGAGGGAGGGGATTGGAGGTTGGGGCACTGCCGGAGGAAGTGCGCTTGTCGACAATGCGGGCAGGTGGGGGCCTCGCGGCACTCTGCTGTTGGATGTGCATTGTAGCGCAGACATCTCTGGCAGCGCAGGGATTGAGGGGGGGAACGGGAGGGGTCGACCTTGTACCGCTGATTGAAGAGGAGGGCACCCTCCTTCAGGAGACGGTCAATGGAGGGGGCGTCCTCAGAGAAAACCCGCATAAGGCGGGTGGGGCCGGTCGCGTTAAAAATGCGGCGGACTGCCCGCACCTCCAGGGTGGGATGGGCCTTCAGCTCCGCCAACACCTCCTCCTCCGTGATCGACGGACTAAGCCGAGTGATCACGGCGGTGAGGGTCGGCGGGCGACGCGGGGGTTGGGGTTGGCGGGTAGGAGATGGGGAGGGAGCAGGGGTGAGGGAGGCGTTAGGACCAAAACGGGTGATGGGGAGGCGAGAGAGGATGTCAGTATGGAGGGTTGGGCTGGGGGAGGAGATAAGAACAGAATCCCGTCTGGGAGTAAGGAGAGAGATGGGGGCGCCAGGGAAATGTTGGCGGAGGAGGAGGGAGAGATTCCGGGCCTCGAGGAAGGAAGGATCGGGACGGGACAGGAGATATTTGTAGAGACCGGGTGGGGAGGAGGAGGAGGAGGAGGAGGAGGAGGGAGCGGGGCCTGGTGGGGAGACGTCCATGGCATTTTGGGGTGGGGATGGGGGGCGGGGTGGAGCCTTTTTAGGGGCAGAGGAAGTGGGGGCGCCACTAGGGCGTTTGACAGCGGCAGATGGGCGGGTGGTGATAAGAGGGACGGGAAAGATGGGGAGGTGGTGGGAAGAGACAGGTCCCGGCACGGACGCAGCAGTCGGCGCCGGAGATAGTGAGTGTGACGGTGCAGGCGAAGGTGTCAGTGATGATGACGGCGACGATGATGACGGTGGTGGTGGTGGTGGTGGTGGTGGCGGCGGTGATGGCGATGGCGACGGGGAGAGCTGGGCGTGGGCAGTGGCCCGACGGGCCACCACCCTAGCCGGAGCTGCAGTGACAGGCTGGGGGAGTGGGGGGAAAGGATCAGAACGAGAGGAAGAAGTGGGAGAGGGGGCGACAAAGAGCGAATGCGAAGGGATAGAGAGGAGGGGAGGGATGGAAGGAGGGGGGTGGGACTGGGCACACCAAGTGATAGTGGTGGAGGCGGCGGAAGGGGACGTATACACGATGGCGGTGGTGGTAGTAGTGACGGTGTTGGTGGGGGCGGACATGACGACAAGGAGAAGAAAGAAAAAACACAGCACTAAAAGGACAGGACACACACTGGGGGACGACGGACGGCGACGGCGACGGCGACGGCGACGGCGACGGCGACGGCGACGGCGAGAGGCAGGAACGCTGCTGCCGCGGACGGGGCGGCGGCGGCGGCGGCTGCTGCTGCTGCTGCTGCCGCTGCTGCCGCTGCTGCTGCTGCTGCCTGGACTGCTGCTGGCTGGACTGCTGCTGCCACCGGAGGGCTGGCTGGCTGGCTGGCTGGCTGGCTGGCTGGCTGCGGGACCACTGCTGCAGGCCGGGACCGGGAAATGCTGCTGTGGCTGCTGCTGCTGCTGCTGCTGGGCTGGCACCTGGAACACCAACTCTGTTTAGCTTCACACTTGCAAATATCCATTTCAATTTTTTTCTTTTTTTTCCTTTATTGGATTTCGATTTCCCCCTGAGGGGCGGGCGGGCCTCGCAACAGCACAATACACCGCCCTGCAGCTGTAAACAATGCTAAATTGAAAGTAAGGCTTAGAGAAAAAATTTCTGAAACATTCCTCATAAAAACAGGCGTAAGTCGAATTCTGTGGGTCACACCAAGATCTTATATTCCTGAGATAATTCGTAGTTACGTCCGCCCGAAGTGTGACGCTCCGGTGAATGGCGCGCACCGTCGAGCAACACCTTCGTGGCTGTGTCCAATTCCTACCGAATAACCTCTCCTAAGTTTCCTTCCTAAGTATTACCTCAATGACTAAAAAAATCTGTTCTTATCAGCTTAGTATCTGATACGTCCTGCATCGCAGGACCAGAATATTAAACTAATTTTTGGCTCATGACGGAGTGCTAGGGGCTTGCTCCACCTCTGTCGCGGGTTGGCCCGGCATTGCAGTACCGCCGGGATCGGCCCACCTAAAATTAATTAAAACATAGCCTGAAATGGGTTAATATTCTGCAGTGATCAGATATTCAGCTGGTGACAAAACTTGTCGTAGATGTCGATGTCCCCAGTAGTTAGCTGCTTACACACCACGTATTGTTTTAATTAATTTAGATTATCTTAAGTACTTTTTTTTCTTTTTTTTTTGCTGTGTGCTTGACCGCTCTTGCAGCCGCATTACACTAGGCTGGTAATTTATGGGGGCACAGGACAGTGCCTTCGGATGCCTCGATGGCGTCTCTTATGGTCCGGCCACAAATAATTTTAAATAATTTTTTTGGAGTTATGACCTTAGCTCCTCGCGAACGTCGTCGCCGCCGCCGCACGCACGCAGAATACGTGTGTACACACACACACACACATATGCAGTTGGCGGTGGACGATGTAAGCACTCGGCTAGGTGTAGCTCGCGCCGGCCTCGCGACGGTCTAGCTCGCGCCGGCCTGGCGCTTATATAATGTATTATTAAAAAAAAAAAAAAGAAAAAAAAAAAGAAAAAAAATAAAGAAAAAAAAAGAAACAAAAAAAAATAAATAAAAAAAAACAAACAAAACAAAAAAAAGTGTAGTATCTGTTCTTATCAGCTTAATATCTGATACGTCCTGCATCGCAGGACCAGAATATTAAACTCATTTTTGGCTCATGACGGAGTGCTAGGGGCTTGCTCCACCTCTGTCGCGGGTTGGCCCGGCATTGCAGTACCGCCGGGATCGGCCCACCTAAAATTAATTAAAACACAGCTTGAAATGGGTTAATATTCTGCAGTGATCAAATATTCCGCTGATAGCAAAACTTGTCGTAGTTGTCTTTAAAAAAAAAAAAAAAAAAGTGTAGTATCTGTTCTTATCAGCTTAGTATCTGATACGTCCTGCATCGCAGGACCAGAATATTAAACTCATTTTTGGCTCATGACGGAGTGCTAGGGGCTTGCTCCACCTCTGTCGCGGGTTGGCCCGGCATTGCAGTACCGCCGGGATCGGCCCACCTAAAATTAATTAAAACATAGCCTGAAATGGGCTAATATTCTGCAGTGATCAGATATTCAGCTGGTGACAAAACTTGTCGTAGATGTCGATGTCCCCAGTAGTTAGCTGCTTACACACCACGTATTGTTTTAATTAATTTAGATTATCTTAAGTACTTTTTTTTCTTTTTTTTTTTTTTTTTTTTTTTGCTGTGTGCTTGACCGCTCTTGCAGCCGCATTACACTAGGCTGGTAATTTATGGGGGCACAGGACAGTGCCTTCGGATGCCTCGTTGGCGTCTCTTATGGTCCGGCCACAGATAATTTTAAATAAATTTTTTGGAGTTATGACCTTAGCTCCTCGCGAACGTCGTCGTCGTCGTCGCCGCCGCCGCCGCCGCACGCACGCAGAATACGTGTGTACACACACACACACACACATATGCAGTTGGCGGTGGACGATGTAAGCACTCGGCTAGGTGTAGCTCGCGCCGGCCTCGCGACGGTCTAGCTCGCGCCGGCCTGGCGCTGCTGTGGGGCGGCGTCACGGCTTCTCCGCTGCCCTGGCAGCTAGCGGCGTTCAAATGGGAGTCGCAGTTTACTCTTCGACATGGAGGCTAGTACTGGGCTGTTGATGAGTGCTCTCGTGAAATGTCGTTCCTTCCGGCACTCGCTTTTGCGATGTTTTCGACGGTCGCCTGTTGCCATATCGGCCCGTACCACCGTGTGTCACTCCCACATGTGGAGCGCACACGCTGCAAGCATTTAGGCCCTTCCACTGCGGATTTTCCTTATCGCTTCTCGGCCTTTTGGCTAAGAAGCACCCCGCGAGCGGAGCGTTCTGTTGGGCTCTGTCGCGGGTTTGGGTCACCTCTCGCGTATAGCGATCGAGGTTTCGTTTGTTCTTTATTTCTCCGTCGTTGACATTTTTGCGGTGACATGACCAATCGGTCGAATAGTATTCAGTGTGTGTTCGACAGAGCCGCAAGACGGCCGACCGCGTTTGAAATACAAGAATGGATTTTTGGCGATCTACGTGTACCGGAACATGATGTTGACACCTTCCAACTGGATTTCGTCTTGTTTTCGTTATTTGTGAAATTCGTCAACCAGGAGCAATACGAAAAGTATGGCCTGGCTCTAGCGGGCGAACATCCGTTCCGCTATTTCGATGGCAGTGTTGGTACAGTGACAATCGTGCCGTCTGGGTTTGGCATACGGACTGTGCGGGTGTTCAACGTACCCCCTGAGTGTCCGAATGAAGTCATCGGCCGTGTCTTGTCGCGGTATGGCACGGTGCTCAGCATCACGAATGAGAGGTGGGGCAGTGCCTACCGCTTCCAGGGCAACAGCGGCGTTCGTAGTGTCCGCATGGACCTCCGCCAGCACGTACCGTCGTATTTAAATATTGCGAGTACCAGGGCCCAGGTCACCTATATTGGGCAACCGCAGACTTGCTCCCTTTGTCAATCGACAGAGCATCTCCGCGTGGATTGCCCGCGCCGGCGCCCTGTGCAACTGCCGCGGGAACGCGCTGCTGGTACCGACCTTGTGCCTCTCCTCAGCGAGGTAGTGGCGGGTGGTGCCCGCCGTCCCGCTGAGCGGCCTGACGTGTCACCCCCGCCAGATGCAGTGCAACCGGCACCCAGTGCACCGGTTGACGAACCCGTCCCGGACCGGGCGCCCGTTGAGGCGGTACCGCCGGCGGCGGCTGATGTGCCCGCTATGGTGAGTGATGTGGTCGCTGTAGAACAGATGGAGGTCGTTATTCCTACCCCGCCCCTCCCGGCAGATGACGCTAAGTCCCCCCGCCGTCGTCATCGACGCAAGAAGGCGAACCCAGACCAATCGGCGGAGGCGGCGGACGTTTTCCGTCCCCCTGAAAGCGGCAGTGAGACTGACTCTCAGGCCTCCTCAGTTTCCCGCTCTGTTTCCGCTGACCGCTCGGGCGGTATGCGGCAAACTGCTCGACAACTAGAGGCTCTTATCAGTTCATCGCGAGATCGGGGAGCGATCCCTGCAAAACGGAAACATGACCAGGGTAGCGATCAGCCACTGCAGCGTACTCGTACCCTTTCACATCCTACTGCGTCCGAACCGTCTGCGCCGCCTGGCTCGGACTATCCTGCCGATGGGGGAGGCCTGAACTGGGCTGACGACGAGGGCGATGATATGCGTGATTGAGTGGGCTTTCCCCACATGAGCTGCTTGGTATTATTTTCTCACATCCGGGGTGATATAGCGGGGTTCCGATGTGGATGTTTCCACACCTGCTTCCCTACGGCCGTGACCCTACCTGCCGTTATTTCCTCTGTGTTGCTCTCCCATGCCTGCCTTTGACCGTCCGCCGGGAGCCCTCTCCCTTTTAACGGTCAATATTAACTCCATCTCCAATCCGGTCAAACTTCGCTCTTTGAAGGACTTTCTCCGCCTTGGTGCGTTTGATGTGGTATTTCTCCAGGAGGTTTGTGCCCCTTTTCTATCTGACCTAGTTGGTTATGAGGCACTGTATAACATCGACCCTGACGCCCGGCGGGGTACTGCTTTGCTCTACCGATCAGAGTTCACTCCATCCCATGTTACCACGCTCCCCAACGGTCGTGTCCTTGCATGTATCCTTCAAGATGTCCTTTTTCTAAATGTCTATGCTCCTTCCGGTGCTAACCACAGGCATGACAGAACGACACTTTTTCAGTCTGATATCCCCCCTTTCTTAGCAGCTCGTCGCCCTATTGTCTTTGGCGGAGACTTCAACTGTGTGGTAGCCGGAGTTGACCAGGTCCCGACGCCTATGCGGTGTGAAGCGCTCGCTTCACTCCTTCGAGCGGCTGACCTTACTGACACGTGGCGCCACTTTCATCCCGCCTACACGCAATTTACCCACATCTATCCCACTGGAGCCAGCCGTATAGATCGTGTTTATGTCTCGACTGATTTGACTCCCGCCCTTTGTGCCGTCCAAGTCATACCCGTGGCCTTTAGTGACCACTGTGCGTACTCGTGTTCCTTGCGTATCGCGGGTCCAGCCCCGGTTCCTCGTGGCACCTTTTGGAAGATGAATACCCTTCATCTGCCAATGCCCGAACTTCGTGCTCTTGTCACGAAAACATGGCAGGACTGTCTCACGGACACTTCCCGGTACCCTACCACGGTGGTTTGGTGGCTCCGCTGTGCGAAACCCCGGCTGCGACGTGTTCTCCGACAATATAGTCGCGACGTCGCCCACTGGAAACGTAGCACGTTAGCCTTCTATCAGCAGTGTCTCATTGACGCCCTGACTCTTCCTGCTGACAGGTATGATCAGCTCCGCATGCGCCTCAACAAAATTAAAGCGAAAATCCTTTGCTTCTCTCGGGAGAAAGCCGACGGTATGGTGGTGCGGTGTCGTACTGAATACCTGATTGAAGGCGAGAGGCCATCCATCTATCACCTTGCCTCTGAACGAACTCGTGCCAAGAAGAACGCCATTCTGCGCCTTAAAGCAGACGATGGTACGCGTATCACAGACTACCGTGAAGTCCTCCAACACCTGACGGACCATTTCACCAACCTCTTCCAGGATGTTGAGGTCGACGTCGCCGCCCAACATGCACTTATCAGTGGGGTGCCAACTTCTTTGGATCGTCATGACCGCGGCTCTTTAACCGAGCCACTGACACTCGCTGAACTCACATCTGTCCTCCGTGCCTGTCCGGGACACAAGTCACCTGGCCCCGACGGTCTCCCTTATGAGTTCTACCGACAATTTTGGGACCTGCTCGGCGACCGTTTCTGCACAATGTGCGAGGAGATTTTCGCTGGATGCGACTTACCCGCCGAATTTTTAACTGGACGTATTGCCCTTATTCCAAAGGTGACTGGCCACTGTCGAGCTCAGGACCTGCGTCCTATCACTGTTCTTAACACTGACTATAAGTTGGTGGCACGATGTGTGGCCTCTCGTCTCAAACAGGCGATGACTAAGGTACTTTGCCCCACTCAATCCTGTGGCGTTTCGCGTCGGAACATCTTCACCGCCGCTTCCCTGTACCGCGATGTTGTCCTCCTCACCGCCGACACTCGCACCTCAGCTGCCATTCTTTCCTTGGACTTCGCCGGTGCCTTTGACAGAGTCTCGCACCCTTACCTGCTGGCCGTTATGTCGCGGATGGGTTTTGGGGAGCGCTTCATACGCATCATCCGCAACTTCTTGCATGGGGCGAATTCCACTGTCGTGGTGAACGGTTGCCGGTCGCGCCCCATTCCTATCAGACGGTCGGTTCGACAGGGATGTCCCTTGTCGATGTATCTGTTTGCCTTAGCGCTAGACCCCATGCTGCGTGACATTGGCCGGTTGGTCGACGGTGTCGCTCTTCCAGGCGTCACCTTCCGCTGTGCGGCCTACGCCGACGACGTTGGTGTGTTTGTTGCTAACGCCAGGGACATCGATTCCGTTCGCCGCGTCCTCGACGTCTACGAACGGGCCTCCGGTGCTCAGTTAAATCCCAACAAGACCGTGCTGCTTCCGCTAGGGCCCCGTTCGTTGACCGTCGAACGCCCCTGGTACCGCGTTGTGGGGGAACAGCGTATCTTGGGTCTTGAGGTGACTGCCTGTCCGCAGCGTATGTTAACCCTCACGTGGCGGCGGCTTCTAACACGCATCCGAAACCTTTGCGTGAGCCACGCTGATCGGCGACTCGACCTCCATCAACGCGTCCAGCTGATTAATGGTTATCTCCTATCACGGGCATGGTATGTCGCCCAACTCCTTACGCGACCCAAACAGATCGGCCGAGCCATATCACAAGCGGTATATTGGCTTTTGTGGCGGCATGCGCTGTTCAAGGTTGATGCGCTGACTTGTACGCTGCCGAAGGTCGATGGTGGCCTCGGCCTCATTGACTTTTCCCGGAAATGTGCGGCCCTGCTGATTCACCGTGTTGCCACTTTGCGCGACGCCGACCCAGGCGGGACTACAGCGGTCCTCTTCGACCGTTATCGTCCACACTCGGCGCGTGCACCGGTGTGTTTGACGCATATTCCGTTCCGGCTGACGACGGTAAAAGACTATTATCTCCACCGCAGTTATGTTCTCCCAGTGGCCACGGACAAGGCGCGCACATCGCGGCGCCTTTACCATGCACTTCGCGGCCAGCCCACACCGCATAAATTGGAGGGCAGACGACCATCCGTCATTTGGCGCCATGTTTGGGCTAATATCAACAACTCCGCCCTTCCCACGGAAGTTTCGGCGCTCTGGTATCGTGTCGTCAACAACTTGATTCCCACCAATCATCGCCTGGCGGCCATCCGTCTACGGCCATCGGCTGCTTGCGGCCGGTGTGGTGACATCGATACCAGAGAACACCGTCTCCTCTGCCCCCTCGTCACGGAAGTGTGGGCCCTTGCCCGTGGGCTCTTAGCGCTGATTGGTGGGACGACACCGTACAATGTATCCATCGACTGGTTCCTTACCCCTGATCTTCAAACCAACCCCCGGACGCGACGTAACGCAATGGTGTGGCTCTTGGGCCACACCATTTTCACGATCTATGACCTTTCCCTCACCGATGCTGTCACCTTCATGGATTACCTGTGGAGCCAGCATCGTCTGATGGAATCTGAACGGACATACACCAATACCTTTGCTCGATTTTTGAAGGTTGCCGTGATTCATGGATACCAAAAGGTGTTCAGGGTTAACTACAGCACCTAGTATACCCTAAATTTGGCATTGGCCTTCTGGGCATCACTGGCGTAGGCTATTCTGTGATACAACTGATTTGACAATTGGTTCCCTGGGAATTGAGAAAACATTTATGAGTAATTCTGGAAAAATTGGAAAACAAGTAATGTTCTTAGAGGATTTTCCTTCGTTATTTCTATGGGCGATGGGATTATCTCGCCAGTTCCGTTTCATTTGTGTGTCCTGCCGTCCCTGGTTTTACTTTGCCTTCATTTATGTCTTTCTTTCTTTATTTCTTTTAGTTCAAAACCACCAATTGCTTCACACCTGCAGAGTGAGGTGTGTTTCTGAGTATTGTGTCGACGTTCCATGTGGCATAGCAGAGTGTGCCTCTGTTTTTTTTATTTTCATTTTCTGGCAATAAGGCTTGCCACTACCAGCACACAGCTTAACGTGCTGCGTTGACACACGAGGATGGCGGCAAATTTGGAGAGGACAAGGAAAAAAAAAAAAAAAAGTGTAGTAAAAAAAAAAAAAAAAGGTGTAGTATCTGTTCTTATCAGCTTAGTATCTGATACGTCCTGCATCGCAGGACCAGAATATTAAACTCATTTTTGGCTCATGACGGAGTGCTAGGGGCTTGCTCCACCTCTGTCGCGGGTTGGCCCGGCATTGCAGTACCGCCGGGATCGGCCCACCTAAAATTAATTAAAACATAGCCTGAAATGGGTTAATATTCTGCAGTGATCAGATATTCAGCTGGTGACAAAACTTGTCGTAGATGTCGATGTCCCCAGTAGTTAGCTGCTTACACACCACGTATTGTTTTAATTAATTTAGATTATCTTAAGTACTTTTTTTTTCTTTTTTTTTTGCTGTGTGCTTGACCGCTCTTGCAGCCGCATTACACTAGGCTGGTAATTTATGGGGGCACAGGACAGTGCCTTCGGATGCCTCGATGGCGTCTCTTATGGTCCGGCCACAAATAATTTTAAATAATTTTTTTGGAGTTATGACCTTAGCTCCTCGCGAACGTCGTCGCCGCCGCCGCCGCCGCCGCCGCCGCACGCACGCAGAATACGTGTGTACACACACACACACACACATATGCAGTTGGCGGTGGACGATGTAAGCACTCGGCTAGGTGTAGCTTGCGCCGGCCTCGCGACGGTCTAGCTCGCGCCGTCCTGGCGCTGCTGTGGGGCGGCGTCACGGCTTCTCCGCTGCCCTGGCAGCTAGCGGCGTTCAAATGGGAGTCGCAGTTTACTCTTCGACATGGAGGCTAGTACTGGGCTGTTGATGAGTGCTCTCGTGAAATGTCGTTCCTTCCGGCACTCGCTTTTGCGATGTTTTCGACGGTCGCCTGTTGCCATATCGGCCCGTACCACCGTGTGTCACTCCCACATGTGGAGCGCACACGCTGCAAGCATTTAGGCCCTTCCACTGCGGATTTTCCTTATCGCTTCTCGGCCTTTTGGCTAAGATCAAAGTGTAGTATCTGTTCTTATCAGCTTAGTATCTGATACGTCCTGCATCGCAGGACCAGAATATTAAACTCATTTTTGGCTCATGACGGAGTGCTAGGGGCTTGCTCCACCTCTGTCGCGGGTTGGCCCGGCATTGCAGTACCGCCGGGATCGGCCCACCTAAAATTAATTAAAACACAGCTTGAAATGGGTTAATATTCTGCAGTGATCAGATATTCCGCTGATAGCAAAACTTGTCGTAGTTGTCTTTAAAAAAAAAAAAAAAAAAAAAAAGTGTAGTATCTGTTCTTATCAGCTTAGTATCTGATACGTCCTGCATCGCAGGACCAGAATATTAAACTCATTTTTGGCTCATGACGGAGTGCTAGGGGCTTGCTCCACCTCTGTCGCGGGTTGGCCCGGCATTGCAGTACCGCCGGGATCGGCCCACCTAAAATTAATTAAAACATAGCCTGAAATGGGTTAATATTCTGCAGTGATCAGATATTCAGCTGGTGACAAAACTTGTCGTAGATGTCGATGTCCCCAGTAGTTAGCTGCTTACACACCACGTATTGTTTTAATTAATTTAGATTATCTTAAGTACTTTTTTTTTCTTTTTTTTTTGCTGTGTGCTTGACCGCTCTTGCAGCCGCATTACACTAGGCTGGTAATTTATGGGGGCACAGGACAGTGCCTTCGGATGCCTCGTTGGCGTCTCTTATGGTCCGGCCACAGATAATTTTAAATAAATTTTTTGGAGTTATGACCTTAGCTCCTCGCGAACGTCGTCGCCGCCGCCGCACGCACGCAGAATACGTGTGTACACACACACACACACATATGCAGTTGGCGGTGGACGATGTAAGCACTCGGCTAGGTGTAGCTCGCGCCGGCCTCGCGACGGTCTAGCTCGCGCCGGCCTGGCGCTTATATAATGTATTATTAAAAAAAAAAAAAGAAAAAAAAAAGAAAAAAAATAAAGAAAAAAAAAGAAACAAAAAAAATAAATAAAAAAAAACAAACAAAACAAAAAAAAAGTGTAGTATCTGTTCTTATCAGCTTAATATCTGATACGTCCTGCATCGCAGGACCAGAATATTAAACTCATTTTTGGCTCATGACGGAGTGCTAGGGGCTTGCTCCACCTCTGTCGCGGGTTGGCCCGGCATTGCAGTACCGCCGGGATCGGCCCACCTAAAATTAATTAAAACACAGCTTGAAATGGGTTAATATTCTGCAGTGATCAAATATTCCGCTGATAGCAAAACTTGTCGTAGTTGTCTTTAAAAAAAAAAAAAAAAAGTGTAGTATCTGTTCTTATCAGCTTAGTATCTGATACGTCCTGCATCGCAGGACCAGAATATTAAACTCATTTTTGGCTCATGACGGAGTGCTAGGGGCTTGCTCCACCTCTGTCGCGGGTTGGCCCGGCATTGCAGTACCGCCGGGATCGGCCCACCTAAAATTAATTAAAACATAGCCTGAAATGGGCTAATATTCTGCAGTGATCAGATATTCAGCTGGTGACAAAACTTGTCGTAGATGTCGATGTCCCCAGTAGTTAGCTGCTTACACACCACGTATTGTTTTAATTAATTTAGATTATCTTAAGTACTTTTTTTTCTTTTTTTTTTTTTTTTTTTTTTGCTGTGTGCTTGACCGCTCTTGCAGCCGCATTACACTAGGCTGGTAATTTATGGGGGCACAGGACAGTGCCTTCGGATGCCTCGTTGGCGTCTCTTATGGTCCGGCCACAGATAATTTTAAATAAATTTTTTGGAGTTATGACCTTAGCTCCTCGCGAACGTCGTCGTCGTCGCCGCCGCCGCCGCACGCACGCAGAATACGTGTGTACACACACACACACACACATATGCAGTTGGCGGTGGACGATGTAAGCACTCGGCTAGGTGTAGCTCGCGCCGGCCTCGCGACGGTCTAGCTCGCGCCGGCCTGGCGCTGCTGTGGGGCGGCGTCACGGCTTCTCCGCTGCCCTGGCAGCTAGCGGCGTTCAAATGGGAGTCGCAGTTTACTCTTCGACATGGAGGCTAGTACTGGGCTGTTGATGAGTGCTCTCGTGAAATGTCGTTCCTTCCGGCACTCGCTTTTGCGATGTTTTCGACGGTCGCCTGTTGCCATATCGGCCCGTACCACCGTGTGTCACTCCCACATGTGGAGCGCACACGCTGCAAGCATTTAGGCCCTTCCACTGCGGATTTTCCTTATCGCTTCTCGGCCTTTTGGCTAAGAAGCACCCCGCGAGCGGAGCGTTCTGTTGGGCTCTGTCGCGGGTTTGGGTCACCTCTCGCGTATAGCGATCGAGGTTTCGTTTGTTCTTTATTTCTCCGTCGTTGACATTTTTGCGGTGACATGACCAATCGGTCGAATAGTATTCAGTGTGTGTTCGACAGAGCCGCAAGACGGCCGACCGCGTTTGAAATACAAGAATGGATTTTTGGCGATCTACGTGTACCGGAACATGATGTTGACACCTTCCAACTGGATTTCGTCTTGTTTTCGTTATTTGTGAAATTCGTCAACCAGGAGCAATACGAAAAGTATGGCCTGGCTCTAGCGGGCGAACATCCGTTCCGCTATTTCGATGGCAGTGTTGGTACAGTGACAATCGTGCCGTCTGGGTTTGGCATACGGACTGTGCGGGTGTTCAACGTACCCCCTGAGTGTCCGAATGAAGTCATCGGCCGTGTCTTGTCGCGGTATGGCACGGTGCTCAGCATCACGAATGAGAGGTGGGGCAGTGCCTACCGCTTCCAGGGCAACAGCGGCGTTCGTAGTGTCCGCATGGACCTCCGCCAGCACGTACCGTCGTATTTAAATATTGCGAGTACCAGGGCCCAGGTCACCTATATTGGGCAACCGCAGACTTGCTCCCTTTGTCAATCGACGGAGCATCTCCGCGTGGATTGCCCGCGCCGGCGCCCTGTGCAACTGCCGCGGGAACGCGCTGCTGGTACCGACCTTGTGCCTCTCCTCAGCGAGGTAGTGGCGGGTGGTGCCCGCCGTCCCGCTGAGCGGCCTGACGTGTCACCCCCGCCAGATGCAGTGCAACCGGCACCCAGTGCACCGGTTGACGAACCCGTCCCGGACCGGGCGCCCGTTGAGGCGGTACCGCCGGCGGCGGCTGATGTGCCCGCTATGGTGAGTGATGTGGTCGCTGTAGAACAGATGGAGGTCGTTATTCCTACCCCGCCCCTCCCGGCAGATGACGCTAAGTCCCCCCGCCGTCGTCATCGACGCAAGAAGGCGAACCCAGACCAATCGGCGGAGGCGGCGGACGTTTTCCGTCCCCCTGAAAGCGGCAGTGAGACTGACTCTCAGGCCTCCTCAGTTTCCCGCTCTGTTTCCGCTGACCGCTCGGGCGGTATGCGGCAAACTGCTCGACAACTAGAGGCTCTTATCAGTTCATCGCGAGATCGGGGAGCGATCCCTGCAAAACGGAAACATGACCAGGGTAGCGATCAGCCACTGCAGCGTACTCGTACCCTTTCACATCCTACTGCGTCCGAACCGTCTGCGCCGCCTGGCTCGGACTATCCTGCCGATGGGGGAGGCCTGAACTGGGCTGACGACGAGGGCGATGATATGCGTGATTGAGTGGGCTTTCCCCACATGAGCTGCTTGGTATTATTTTCTCACATCCGGGGTGATATAGCGGGGTTCCGATGTGGATGTTTCCACACCTGCTTCCCTACGGCCGTGACCCTACCTGCCGTTATTTCCTCTGTGTTGCTCTCCCATGCCTGCCTTTGACCGTCCGCCGGGAGCCCTCTCCCTTTTAACGGTCAATATTAACTCCATCTCCAATCCGGTCAAACTTCGCTCTTTGAAGGACTTTCTCCGCCTTGGTGCGTTTGATGTGGTATTTCTCCAGGAGGTTTGTGCCCCTTTTCTATCTGACCTAGTTGGTTATGAGGCACTGTATAACATCGACCCTGACGCCCGGCGGGGTACTGCTTTGCTCTACCGATCAGAGTTCACTCCATCCCATGTTACCACGCTCCCCAACGGTCGTGTCCTTGCATGTATCCTTCAAGATGTCCTTTTTCTAAATGTCTATGCTCCTTCCGGTGCTAACCACAGGCATGACAGAACGACACTTTTTCAGTCTGATATCCCCCCTTTCTTAGCAGCTCGTCGCCCTATTGTCTTTGGCGGAGACTTCAACTGTGTGGTAGCCGGAGTTGACCAGGTCCCGACGCCTATGCGGTGTGAAGCGCTCGCTTCACTCCTTCGAGCGGCTGACCTTACTGACACGTGGCGCCACTTTCATCCCGCCTACACGCAATTTACCCACATCTATCCCACTGGAGCCAGCCGTATAGATCGTGTTTATGTCTCGACTGATTTGACTCCCGCCCTTTGTGCCGTCCAAGTCATACCCGTGGCCTTTAGTGACCACTGTGCGTACTCGTGTTCCTTGCGTATCGCGGGTCCAGCCCCGGTTCCTCGTGGCACCTTTTGGAAGATGAATACCCTTCATCTGCCAATGCCCGAACTTCGTGCTCTTGTCACGAAAACATGGCAGGACTGTCTCACGGACACTTCCCGGTACCCTACCACGGTGGTTTGGTGGCTCCGCTGTGCGAAACCCCGGCTGCGACGTGTTCTCCGACAATATAGTCGCGACGTCGCCCACTGGAAACGTAGCACGTTAGCCTTCTATCAGCAGTGTCTCATTGACGCCCTGACTCTTCCTGCTGACAGGTATGATCAGCTCCGCATGCGCCTCAACAAAATTAAAGCGAAAATCCTTTGCTTCTCTCGGGAGAAAGCCGACGGTATGGTGGTGCGGTGTCGTACTGAATACCTGATTGAAGGCGAGAGGCCATCCATCTATCACCTTGCCTCTGAACGAACTCGTGCCAAGAAGAACGCCATTCTGCGCCTTAAAGCAGACGATGGTACGCGTATCACAGACTACCGTGAAGTCCTCCAACACCTGACGGACCATTTCACCAACCTCTTCCAGGATGTTGAGGTCGACGTCGCCGCCCAACATGCACTTATCAGTGGGGTGCCAACTTCTTTGGATCGTCATGACCGCGGCTCTTTAACCGAGCCACTGACACTCGCTGAACTCACATCTGTCCTCCGTGCCTGTCCGGGACACAAGTCACCTGGCCCCGACGGTCTCCCTTATGAGTTCTACCGACAATTTTGGGACCTGCTCGGCGACCGTTTCTGCACAATGTGCGAGGAGATTTTCGCTGGATGCGACTTACCCGCCGAATTTTTAACTGGACGTATTGCCCTTATTCCAAAGGTGACTGGCCACTGTCGAGCTCAGGACCTGCGTCCTATCACTGTTCTTAACACTGACTATAAGTTGGTGGCACGATGTGTGGCCTCTCGTCTCAAACAGGCGATGACTAAGGTACTTTGCCCCACTCAATCCTGTGGCGTTTCGCGTCGGAACATCTTCACCGCCGCTTCCCTGTACCGCGATGTTGTCCTCCTCACCGCCGACACTCGCACCTCAGCTGCCATTCTTTCCTTGGACTTCGCCGGTGCCTTTGACAGAGTCTCGCACCCTTACCTGCTGGCCGTTATGTCGCGGATGGGTTTTGGGGAGCGCTTCATACGCATCATCCGCAACTTCTTGCATGGGGCGAATTCCACTGTCGTGGTGAACGGTTGCCGGTCGCGCCCCATTCCTATCAGACGGTCGGTTCGACAGGGATGTCCCTTGTCGATGTATCTGTTTGCCTTAGCGCTAGACCCCATGCTGCGTGACATTGGCCGGTTGGTCGACGGTGTCGCTCTTCCAGGCGTCACCTTCCGCTGTGCGGCCTACGCCGACGACGTTGGTGTGTTTGTTGCTAACGCCAGGGACATCGATTCCGTTCGCCGCGTCCTCGACGTCTACGAACGGGCCTCCGGTGCTCAGTTAAATCCCAACAAGACCGTGCTGCTTCCGCTAGGGCCCCGTTCGTTGACCGTCGAACGCCCCTGGTACCGCGTTGTGGGGGAACAGCGTATCTTGGGTCTTGAGGTGACTGCCTGTCCGCAGCGTATGTTAACCCTCACGTGGCGGCGGCTTCTAACACGCATCCGAAACCTTTGCGTGAGCCACGCTGATCGGCGACTCGACCTCCATCAACGCGTCCAGCTGATTAATGGTTATCTCCTATCACGGGCATGGTATGTCGCCCAACTCCTTACGCGACCCAAACAGATCGGCCGAGCCATATCACAAGCGGTATATTGGCTTTTGTGGCGGCATGCGCTGTTCAAGGTTGATGCGCTGACTTGTACGCTGCCGAAGGTCGATGGTGGCCTCGGCCTCATTGACTTTTCCCGGAAATGTGCGGCCCTGCTGATTCACCGTGTTGCCACTTTGCGCGACGCCGACCCAGGCGGGACTACAGCGGTCCTCTTCGACCGTTATCGTCCACACTCGGCGCGTGCACCGGTGTGTTTGACGCATATTCCGTTCCGGCTGACGACGGTAAAAGACTATTATCTCCACCGCAGTTATGTTCTCCCAGTGGCCACGGACAAGGCGCGCACATCGCGGCGCCTTTACCATGCACTTCGCGGCCAGCCCACACCGCATAAATTGGAGGGCAGACGACCATCCGTCATTTGGCGCCATGTTTGGGCTAATATCAACAACTCCGCCCTTCCCACGGAAGTTTCGGCGCTCTGGTATCGTGTCGTCAACAACTTGATTCCCACCAATCATCGCCTGGCGGCCATCCGTCTACGGCCATCGGCTGCTTGCGGCCGGTGTGGTGACATCGATACCAGAGAACACCGTCTCCTCTGCCCCCTCGTCACGGAAGTGTGGGCCCTTGCCCGTGGGCTCTTAGCGCTGATTGGTGGGACGACACCGTACAATGTATCCATCGACTGGTTCCTTACCCCTGATCTTCAAACCAACCCCCGGACGCGACGTAACGCAATGGTGTGGCTCTTGGGCCACACCATTTTCACGATCTATGACCTTTCCCTCACCGATGCTGTCACCTTCATGGATTACCTGTGGAGCCAGCATCGTCTGATGGAATCTGAACGGACATACACCAATACCTTTGCTCGATTTTTGAAGGTTGCCGTGATTCATGGATACCAAAAGGTGTTCAGGGTTAACTACAGCACCTAGTATACCCTAAATTTGGCATTGGCCTTCTGGGCATCACTGGCGTAGGCTATTCTGTGATACAACTGATTTGACAATTGGTTCCCTGGGAATTGAGAAAACATTTATGAGTAATTCTGGAAAAATTGGAAAACAAGTAATGTTCTTAGAGGATTTTCCTTCGTTATTTCTATGGGCGATGGGATTATCTCGCCAGTTCCGTTTCATTTGTGTGTCCTGCCGTCCCTGGTTTTACTTTGCCTTCATTTATGTCTTTCTTTCTTTATTTCTTTTAGTTCAAAACCACCAATTGCTTCACACCTGCAGAGTGAGGTGTGTTTCTGAGTATTGTGTCGACGTTCCATGTGGCATAGCAGAGTGTGCCTCTGTTTTTTTTATTTTCATTTTCTGGCAATAAGGCTTGCCACTACCAGCACACAGCTTAACGTGCTGCGTTGACACACGAGGATGGCGGCAAATTTGGAGAGGACAAGGAAAAAAAAAAAAAAAGTGTAGTAAAAAAAAAAAAAAAAAGGTGTAGTATCTGTTCTTATCAGCTTAGTATCTGATACGTCCTGCATCGCAGGACCAGAATATTAAACTCATTTTTGGCTCATGACGGAGTGCTAGGGGCTTGCTCCACCTCTGTCGCGGGTTGGCCCGGCATTGCAGTACCGCCGGGATCGGCCCACCTAAAATTAATTAAAACATAGCCTGAAATGGGCTAATATTCTGCAGTGATCAGATATTCAGCTGGTGACAAAACTTGTCGTAGATGTCGATGTCCCCAGTAGTTAGCTGCTTACACACCACGTATTGTTTTAATTAATTTAGATTATCTTAAGTACTTTTTTTTCTTTTTTTTTTTTTTTTTTTTTGCTGTGTGCTTGACCGCTCTTGCAGCCGCATTACACTAGGCTGGTAATTTATGGGGGCACAGGACAGTGCCTTCGGATGCCTCGTTGGCGTCTCTTATGGTCCGGCCACAGATAATTTTAAATAATTTTTTTGGAGTTATGACCTTAGCTCCTCGCGAACGTCGTCGCCGCCGCCGCCGCCGCCGCCGCCGCACGCACGCAGAATACGTGTGTACACACACACACACACACATATGCAGTTGGCGGTGGACGATGTAAGCACTCGGCTAGGTGTAGCTCGCGCCGGCCTCGCGACGGTCTAGCTCGCGCCGGCCTGGCGCTGCTGTGGGGCGGCGTCACGGCTTCTCCGCTGCCCTGGCAGCTAGCGGCGTTCAAATGGGAGTCGCAGTTTACTCTTCGACATGGAGGCTAGTACTGGGCTGTTGATGAGTGCTCTCGTGAAATGTCGTTCCTTCCGGCACTCGCTTTTGCGATGTTTTCGACGGTCGCCTGTTGCCATATCGGCCCGTACCACCGTGTGTCACTCCCACATGTGGAGCGCACACGCTGCAAGCATTTAGGCCCTTCCACTGCGGATTTTCCTTATCGCTTCTCGGCCTTTTGGCTAAGAAGCACCCCGCGAGCGGAGCGTTCTGTTGGGCTCTGTCGCGGGTTTGGGTCACCTCTCGCGTATAGCGATCGAGGTTTCGTTTGTTCTTTATTTCTCCGTCGTTGACATTTTTGCGGTGACATGACCAATCGGTCGAATAGTATTCAGTGTGTGTTCGACAGAGCCGCAAGACGGCCGACCGCGTTTGAAATACAAGAATGGATTTTTGGCGATCTACGTGTACCGGAACATGATGTTGACACCTTCCAACTGGATTTCGTCTTGTTTTCGTTATTTGTGAAATTCGTCAACCAGGAGCAATACGAAAAGTATGGCCTGGCTCTAGCGGGCGAACATCCGTTCCGCTATTTCGATGGCAGTGTTGGTACAGTGACAATCGTGCCGTCTGGGTTTGGCATACGGACTGTGCGGGTGTTCAACGTACCCCCTGAGTGTCCGAATGAAGTCATCGGCCGTGTCTTGTCGCGGTATGGCACGGTGCTCAGCATCACGAATGAGAGGTGGGGCAGTGCCTACCGCTTCCAGGGCAACAGCGGCGTTCGTAGTGTCCGCATGGACCTCCGCCAGCACGTACCGTCGTATTTAAATATTGCGAGTACCAGGGCCCAGGTCACCTATATTGGGCAACCGCAGACTTGCTCCCTTTGTCAATCGACGGAGCATCTCCGCGTGGATTGCCCGCGCCGGCGCCCTGTGCAACTGCCGCGGGAACGCGCTGCTGGTACCGACCTTGTGCCTCTCCTCAGCGAGGTAGTGGCGGGTGGTGCCCGCCGTCCCGCTGAGCGGCCTGACGTGTCACCCCCGCCAGATGCAGTGCAACCGGCACCCAGTGCACCGGTTGACGAACCCGTCCCGGACCGGGCGCCCGTTGAGGCGGTACCGCCGGCGGCGGCTGATGTGCCCGCTATGGTGAGTGATGTGGTCGCTGTAGAACAGATGGAGGTCGTTATTCCTACCCCGCCCCTCCCGGCAGATGACGCTAAGTCCCCCCGCCGTCGTCATCGACGCAAGAAGGCGAACCCAGACCAATCGGCGGAGGCGGCGGACGTTTTCCGTCCCCCTGAAAGCGGCAGTGAGACTGACTCTCAGGCCTCCTCAGTTTCCCGCTCTGTTTCCGCTGACCGCTCGGGCGGTATGCGGCAAACTGCTCGACAACTAGAGGCTCTTATCAGTTCATCGCGAGATCGGGGAGCGATCCCTGCAAAACGGAAACATGACCAGGGTAGCGATCAGCCACTGCAGCGTACTCGTACCCTTTCACATCCTACTGCGTCCGAACCGTCTGCGCCGCCTGGCTCGGACTATCCTGCCGATGGGGGAGGCCTGAACTGGGCTGACGACGAGGGCGATGATATGCGTGATTGAGTGGGCTTTCCCCACATGAGCTGCTTGGTATTATTTTCTCACATCCGGGGTGATATAGCGGGGTTCCGATGTGGATGTTTCCACACCTGCTTCCCTACGGCCGTGACCCTACCTGCCGTTATTTCCTCTGTGTTGCTCTCCCATGCCTGCCTTTGACCGTCCGCCGGGAGCCCTCTCCCTTTTAACGGTCAATATTAACTCCATCTCCAATCCGGTCAAACTTCGCTCTTTGAAGGACTTTCTCCGCCTTGGTGCGTTTGATGTGGTATTTCTCCAGGAGGTTTGTGCCCCTTTTCTATCTGACCTAGTTGGTTATGAGGCACTGTATAACATCGACCCTGACGCCCGGCGGGGTACTGCTTTGCTCTACCGATCAGAGTTCACTCCATCCCATGTTACCACGCTCCCCAACGGTCGTGTCCTTGCATGTATCCTTCAAGATGTCCTTTTTCTAAATGTCTATGCTCCTTCCGGTGCTAACCACAGGCATGACAGAACGACACTTTTTCAGTCTGATATCCCCCCTTTCTTAGCAGCTCGTCGCCCTATTGTCTTTGGCGGAGACTTCAACTGTGTGGTAGCCGGAGTTGACCAGGTCCCGACGCCTATGCGGTGTGAAGCGCTCGCTTCACTCCTTCGAGCGGCTGACCTTACTGACACGTGGCGCCACTTTCATCCCGCCTACACGCAATTTACCCACATCTATCCCACTGGAGCCAGCCGTATAGATCGTGTTTATGTCTCGACTGATTTGACTCCCGCCCTTTGTGCCGTCCAAGTCATACCCGTGGCCTTTAGTGACCACTGTGCGTACTCGTGTTCCTTGCGTATCGCGGGTCCAGCCCCGGTTCCTCGTGGCACCTTTTGGAAGATGAATACCCTTCATCTGCCAATGCCCGAACTTCGTGCTCTTGTCACGAAAACATGGCAGGACTGTCTCACGGACACTTCCCGGTACCCTACCACGGTGGTTTGGTGGCTCCGCTGTGCGAAACCCCGGCTGCGACGTGTTCTCCGACAATATAGTCGCGACGTCGCCCACTGGAAACGTAGCACGTTAGCCTTCTATCAGCAGTGTCTCATTGACGCCCTGACTCTTCCTGCTGACAGGTATGATCAGCTCCGCATGCGCCTCAACAAAATTAAAGCGAAAATCCTTTGCTTCTCTCGGGAGAAAGCCGACGGTATGGTGGTGCGGTGTCGTACTGAATACCTGATTGAAGGCGAGAGGCCATCCATCTATCACCTTGCCTCTGAACGAACTCGTGCCAAGAAGAACGCCATTCTGCGCCTTAAAGCAGACGATGGTACGCGTATCACAGACTACCGTGAAGTCCTCCAACACCTGACGGACCATTTCACCAACCTCTTCCAGGATGTTGAGGTCGACGTCGCCGCCCAACATGCACTTATCAGTGGGGTGCCAACTTCTTTGGATCGTCATGACCGCGGCTCTTTAACCGAGCCACTGACACTCGCTGAACTCACATCTGTCCTCCGTGCCTGTCCGGGACACAAGTCACCTGGCCCCGACGGTCTCCCTTATGAGTTCTACCGACAATTTTGGGACCTGCTCGGCGACCGTTTCTGCACAATGTGCGAGGAGATTTTCGCTGGATGCGACTTACCCGCCGAATTTTTAACTGGACGTATTGCCCTTATTCCAAAGGTGACTGGCCACTGTCGAGCTCAGGACCTGCGTCCTATCACTGTTCTTAACACTGACTATAAGTTGGTGGCACGATGTGTGGCCTCTCGTCTCAAACAGGCGATGACTAAGGTACTTTGCCCCACTCAATCCTGTGGCGTTTCGCGTCGGAACATCTTCACCGCCGCTTCCCTGTACCGCGATGTTGTCCTCCTCACCGCCGACACTCGCACCTCAGCTGCCATTCTTTCCTTGGACTTCGCCGGTGCCTTTGACAGAGTCTCGCACCCTTACCTGCTGGCCGTTATGTCGCGGATGGGTTTTGGGGAGCGCTTCATACGCATCATCCGCAACTTCTTGCATGGGGCGAATTCCACTGTCGTGGTGAACGGTTGCCGGTCGCGCCCCATTCCTATCAGACGGTCGGTTCGACAGGGATGTCCCTTGTCGATGTATCTGTTTGCCTTAGCGCTAGACCCCATGCTGCGTGACATTGGCCGGTTGGTCGACGGTGTCGCTCTTCCAGGCGTCACCTTCCGCTGTGCGGCCTACGCCGACGACGTTGGTGTGTTTGTTGCTAACGCCAGGGACATCGATTCCGTTCGCCGCGTCCTCGACGTCTACGAACGGGCCTCCGGTGCTCAGTTAAATCCCAACAAGACCGTGCTGCTTCCGCTAGGGCCCCGTTCGTTGACCGTCGAACGCCCCTGGTACCGCGTTGTGGGGGAACAGCGTATCTTGGGTCTTGAGGTGACTGCCTGTCCGCAGCGTATGTTAACCCTCACGTGGCGGCGGCTTCTAACACGCATCCGAAACCTTTGCGTGAGCCACGCTGATCGGCGACTCGACCTCCATCAACGCGTCCAGCTGATTAATGGTTATCTCCTATCACGGGCATGGTATGTCGCCCAACTCCTTACGCGACCCAAACAGATCGGCCGAGCCATATCACAAGCGGTATATTGGCTTTTGTGGCGGCATGCGCTGTTCAAGGTTGATGCGCTGACTTGTACGCTGCCGAAGGTCGATGGTGGCCTCGGCCTCATTGACTTTTCCCGGAAATGTGCGGCCCTGCTGATTCACCGTGTTGCCACTTTGCGCGACGCCGACCCAGGCGGGACTACAGCGGTCCTCTTCGACCGTTATCGTCCACACTCGGCGCGTGCACCGGTGTGTTTGACGCATATTCCGTTCCGGCTGACGACGGTAAAAGACTATTATCTCCACCGCAGTTATGTTCTCCCAGTGGCCACGGACAAGGCGCGCACATCGCGGCGCCTTTACCATGCACTTCGCGGCCAGCCCACACCGCATAAATTGGAGGGCAGACGACCATCCGTCATTTGGCGCCATGTTTGGGCTAATATCAACAACTCCGCCCTTCCCACGGAAGTTTCGGCGCTCTGGTATCGTGTCGTCAACAACTTGATTCCCACCAATCATCGCCTGGCGGCCATCCGTCTACGGCCATCGGCTGCTTGCGGCCGGTGTGGTGACATCGATACCAGAGAACACCGTCTCCTCTGCCCCCTCGTCACGGAAGTGTGGGCCCTTGCCCGTGGGCTCTTAGCGCTGATTGGTGGGACGACACCGTACAATGTATCCATCGACTGGTTCCTTACCCCTGATCTTCAAACCAACCCCCGGACGCGACGTAACGCAATGGTGTGGCTCTTGGGCCACACCATTTTCACGATCTATGACCTTTCCCTCACCGATGCTGTCACCTTCATGGATTACCTGTGGAGCCAGCATCGTCTGATGGAATCTGAACGGACATACACCAATACCTTTGCTCGATTTTTGAAGGTTGCCGTGATTCATGGATACCAAAAGGTGTTCAGGGTTAACTACAGCACCTAGTATACCCTAAATTTGGCATTGGCCTTCTGGGCATCACTGGCGTAGGCTATTCTGTGATACAACTGATTTGACAATTGGTTCCCTGGGAATTGAGAAAACATTTATGAGTAATTCTGGAAAAATTGGAAAACAAGTAATGTTCTTAGAGGATTTTCCTTCGTTATTTCTATGGGCGATGGGATTATCTCGCCAGTTCCGTTTCATTTGTGTGTCCTGCCGTCCCTGGTTTTACTTTGCCTTCATTTATGTCTTTCTTTCTTTATTTCTTTTAGTTCAAAACCACCAATTGCTTCACACCTGCAGAGTGAGGTGTGTTTCTGAGTATTGTGTCGACGTTCCATGTGGCATAGCAGAGTGTGCCTCTGTTTTTTTTATTTTCATTTTCTGGCAATAAGGCTTGCCACTACCAGCACACAGCTTAACGTGCTGCGTTGACACACGAGGATGGCGGCAAATTTGGAGAGGACAAGGAAAAAAAAAAAAAAAAAGTGTAGTAAAAAAAAAAAAAAAAAGGTGTAGTATCTGTTCTTATCAGCTTAGTATCTGATACGTCCTGCATCGCAGGACCAGAATATTAAACTCATTTTTGGCTCATGACGGAGTGCTAGGGGCTTGCTCCACCTCTGTCGCGGGTTGGCCCGGCATTGCAGTACCGCCGGGATCGGCCCACCTAAAATTAATTAAAACATAGCCTGAAATGGGTTAATATTCTGCAGTGATCAGATATTCAGCTGGTGACAAAACTTGTCGTAGATGTCGATGTCCCCAGTAGTTAGCTGCTTACACACCACGTATTGTTTTAATTAATTTAGATTATCTTAAGTACTTTTTTTTTCTTTTTTTTTGCTGTGTGCTTGACCGCTCTTGCAGCCGCATTACACTAGGCTGGTAATTTATGGGGGCACAGGACAGTGCCTTCGGATGCCTCGATGGCGTCTCTTATGGTCCGGCCACAAATAATTTTAAATAATTTTTTTGGAGTTATGACCTTAGCTCCTCGCGAACGTCGTCGCCGCCGCCGCCGCCGCCGCCGCCGCACGCACGCAGAATACGTGTGTACACACACACACACACACATATGCAGTTGGCGGTGGACGATGTAAGCACTCGGCTAGGTGTAGCTTGCGCCGGCCTCGCGACGGTCTAGCTCGCGCCGTCCTGGCGCTGCTGTGGGGCGGCGTCACGGCTTCTCCGCTGCCCTGGCAGCTAGCGGCGTTCAAATGGGAGTCGCAGTTTACTCTTCGACATGGAGGCTAGTACTGGGCTGTTGATGAGTGCTCTCGTGAAATGTCGTTCCTTCCGGCACTCGCTTTTGCGATGTTTTCGACGGTCGCCTGTTGCCATATCGGCCCGTACCACCGTGTGTCACTCCCACATGTGGAGCGCACACGCTGCAAGCATTTAGGCCCTTCCACTGCGGATTTTCCTTATCGCTTCTCGGCCTTTTGGCTAAGATCAAAGTGTAGTATCTGTTCTTATCAGCTTAGTATCTGATACGTCCTGCATCGCAGGACCAGAATATTAAACTCATTTTTGGCTCATGACGGAGTGCTAGGGGCTTGCTCCACCTCTGTCGCGGGTTGGCCCGGCATTGCAGTACCGCCGGGATCGGCCCACCTAAAATTAATTAAAACACAGCTTGAAATGGGTTAATATTCTGCAGTGATCAGATATTCCGCTGATAGCAAAACTTGTCGTAGTTGTCTTTAAAAAAAAAAAAAAAAAAAAAAAAGTGTAGTATCTGTTCTTATCAGCTTAGTATCTGATACGTCCTGCATCGCAGGACCAGAATATTAAACTCATTTTTGGCTCATGACGGAGTGCTAGGGGCTTGCTCCACCTCTGTCGCGGGTTGGCCCGGCATTGCAGTACCGCCGGGATCGGCCCACCTAAAATTAATTAAAACATAGCCTGAAATGGGTTAATATTCTGCAGTGATCAGATATTCAGCTGGTGACAAAACTTGTCGTAGATGTCGATGTCCCCAGTAGTTAGCTGCTTACACACCACGTATTGTTTTAATTAATTTAGATTATCTTAAGTACTTTTTTTTTCTTTTTTTTTTGCTGTGTGCTTGACCGCTCTTGCAGCCGCATTACACTAGGCTGGTAATTTATGGGGGCACAGGACAGTGCCTTCGGATGCCTCGTTGGCGTCTCTTATGGTCCGGCCACAGATAATTTTAAATAAATTTTTTGGAGTTATGACCTTAGCTCCTCGCGAACGTCGTCGCCGCCGCCGCACGCACGCAGAATACGTGTGTACACACACACACACACATATGCAGTTGGCGGTGGACGATGTAAGCACTCGGCTAGGTGTAGCTCGCGCCGGCCTCGCGACGGTCTAGCTCGCGCCGGCCTGGCGCTTATATAATGTATTATTAAAAAAAAAAAAAAAGAAAAAAAAAAGAAAAAAAATAAAGAAAAAAAAAGAAACAAAAAAAATAAATAAAAAAAAACAAACAAAACAAAAAAAAAGTGTAGTATCTGTTCTTATCAGCTTAATATCTGATACGTCCTGCATCGCAGGACCAGAATATTAAACTCATTTTTGGCTCATGACGGAGTGCTAGGGGCTTGCTCCACCTCTGTCGCGGGTTGGCCCGGCATTGCAGTACCGCCGGGATCGGCCCACCTAAAATTAATTAAAACACAGCTTGAAATGGGTTAATATTCTGCAGTGATCAAATATTCCGCTGATAGCAAAACTTGTCGTAGTTGTCTTTAAAAAAAAAAAAAAAAAGTGTAGTATCTGTTCTTATCAGCTTAGTATCTGATACGTCCTGCATCGCAGGACCAGAATATTAAACTCATTTTTGGCTCATGACGGAGTGCTAGGGGCTTGCTCCACCTCTGTCGCGGGTTGGCCCGGCATTGCAGTACCGCCGGGATCGGCCCACCTAAAATTAATTAAAACATAGCCTGAAATGGGCTAATATTCTGCAGTGATCAGATATTCAGCTGGTGACAAAACTTGTCGTAGATGTCGATGTCCCCAGTAGTTAGCTGCTTACACACCACGTATTGTTTTAATTAATTTAGATTATCTTAAGTACTTTTTTTTTCTTTTTTTTTTTGCTGTGTGCTTGACCGCTCTTGCAGCCGCATTACACTAGGCTGGTAATTTATGGGGGCACAGGACAGTGCCTTCGGATGCCTCGATGGCGTCTCTTATGGTCCGGCCACAAATAATTTTAAATAATTTTTTTGGAGTTATGACCTTAGCTCCTCGCGAACGTCGTCGCCGCCGCCGCCGCCGCCGCCGCCGCACGCACGCAGAATACGTGTGTACACACACACACACACACACATATGCAGTTGGCGGTGGACGATGTAAGCACTCGGCTAGGTGTAGCTTGCGCCGGCCTCGCGACGGTCTAGCTCGCGCCGTCCTGGCGCTGCTGTGGGGCGGCGTCACGGCTTCTCCGCTGCCCTGGCAGCTAGCGGCGTTCAAATGGGAGTCGCAGTTTACTCTTCGACATGGAGGCTAGTACTGGGCTGTTGATGAGTGCTCTCGTGAAATGTCGTTCCTTCCGGCACTCGCTTTTGCGATGTTTTCGACGGTCGCCTGTTGCCATATCGGCCCGTACCACCGTGTGTCACTCCCACATGTGGAGCGCACACGCTGCAAGCATTTAGGCCCTTCCACTGCGGATTTTCCTTATCGCTTCTCGGCCTTTTGGCTAAGATCAAAGTGTAGTATCTGTTCTTATCAGCTTAGTATCTGATACGTCCTGCATCGCAGGACCAGAATATTAAACTCATTTTTGGCTCATGACGGAGTGCTAGGGGCTTGCTCCACCTCTGTCGCGGGTTGGCCCGGCATTGCAGTACCGCCGGGATCGGCCCACCTAAAATTAATTAAAACATAGCCTGAAATGGGCTAATATTCTGCAGTGATCAGATATTCAGCTGGTGACAAAACTTGTCGTAGATGTCGATGTCCCCAGTAGTTAGCTGCTTACACACCACGTATTGTTTTAATTAATTTAGATTATCTTAAGTACTTTTTTTTTCTTTTTTTTTTGCTGTGTGCTTGACCGCTCTTGCAGCCGCATTACACTAGGCTGGTAATTTATGGGGGCACAGGACAGTGCCTTCGGATGCCTCGATGGCGTCTCTTATGGTCCGGCCACAAATAATTTTAAATAATTTTTTTGGAGTTATGACCTTAGCTCCTCGCGAACGTCGTCGCCGCCGCCGCCGCCGCCGCCGCCGCCGCCGCACGCACGCAGAATACGTGTGTACACACACACACACACACATATGCAGTTGGCGGTGGACGATGTAAGCACTCGGCTAGGTGTAGCTTGCGCCGGCCTCGCGACGGTCTAGCTCGCGCCGTCCTGGCGCTGCTGTGGGGCGGCGTCACGGCTTCTCCGCTGCCCTGGCAGCTAGCGGCGTTCAAATGGGAGTCGCAGTTTACTCTTCGACATGGAGGCTAGTACTGGGCTGTTGATGAGTGCTCTCGTGAAATGTCGTTCCTTCCGGCACTCGCTTTTGCGATGTTTTCGACGGTCGCCTGTTGCCATATCGGCCCGTACCACCGTGTGTCACTCCCACATGTGGAGCGCACACGCTGCAAGCATTTAGGCCCTTCCACTGCGGATTTTCCTTATCGCTTCTCGGCCTTTTGGCTAAGATCAAAGTGTAGTATCTGTTCTTATCAGCTTAGTATCTGATACGTCCTGCATCGCAGGACCAGAATATTAAACTCATTTTTGGCTCATGACGGAGTGCTAGGGGCTTGCTCCACCTCTGTCGCGGGTTGGCCCGGCATTGCAGTACCGCCGGGATCGGCCCACCTAAAATTAATTAAAACATAGCCTGAAATGGGCTAATATTCTGCAGTGATCAGATATTCAGCTGGTGACAAAACTTGTCGTAGATGTCGATGTCCCCAGTAGTTAGCTGCTTACACACCACGTATTGTTTTAATTAATTTAGATTATCTTAAGTACTTTTTTTTTCTTTTTTTTTTTGCTGTGTGCTTGACCGCTCTTGCAGCCGCATTACACTAGGCTGGTAATTTATGGGGGCACAGGACAGTGCCTTCGGATGCCTCGATGGCGTCTCTTATGGTCCGGCCACAAATAATTTTAAATAATTTTTTTGGAGTTATGACCTTAGCTCCTCGCGAACGTCGTCGCCGCCGCCGCCGCCGCCGCACGCACGCAGAATACGTGTGTACACACACACACACACACATATGCAGTTGGCGGTGGACGATGTAAGCACTCGGCTAGGTGTAGCTTGCGCCGGCCTCGCGACGGTCTAGCTCGCGCCGTCCTGGCGCTGCTGTGGGGCGGCGTCACGGCTTCTCCGCTGCCCTGGCAGCTAGCGGCGTTCAAATGGGAGTCGCAGTTTACTCTTCGACATGGAGGCTAGTACTGGGCTGTTGATGAGTGCTCTCGTGAAATGTCGTTCCTTCCGGCACTCGCTTTTGCGATGTTTTCGACGGTCGCCTGTTGCCATATCGGCCCGTACCACCGTGTGTCACTCCCACATGTGGAGCGCACACGCTGCAAGCATTTAGGCCCTTCCACTGCGGATTTTCCTTATCGCTTCTCGGCCTTTTGGCTAAGATCAAAGTGTAGTATCTGTTCTTATCAGCTTAGTATCTGATACGTCCTGCATCGCAGGACCAGAATATTAAACTCATTTTTGGCTCATGACGGAGTGCTAGGGGCTTGCTCCACCTCTGTCGCGGGTTGGCCCGGCATTGCAGTACCGCCGGGATCGGCCCACCTAAAATTAATTAAAACATAGCCTGAAATGGGCTAATATTCTGCAGTGATCAGATATTCAGCTGGTGACAAAACTTGTCGTAGATGTCGATGTCCCCAGTAGTTAGCTGCTTACACACCACGTATTGTTTTAATTAATTTAGATTATCTTAAGTACTTTTTTTTTCTTTTTTTTTTTTGCTGTGTGCTTGACCGCTCTTGCAGCCGCATTACACTAGGCTGGTAATTTATGGGGGCACAGGACAGTGCCTTCGGATGCCTCGATGGCGTCTCTTATGGTCCGGCCACAAATAATTTTAAATAATTTTTTTTTGGAGTTATGACCTTAGCTCCTCGCGAACGTCGTCGCCGCCGCCGCCGCCGCCGCCGCCGCACGCACGCAGAATACGTGTGTACACACACACACACACACATATGCAGTTGGCGGTGGACGATGTAAGCACTCGGCTAGGTGTAGCTTGCGCCGGCCTCGCGACGGTCTAGCTCGCGCCGTCCTGGCGCTGCTGTGGGGCGGCGTCACGGCTTCTCCGCTGCCCTGGCAGCTAGCGGCGTTCAAATGGGAGTCGCAGTTTACTCTTCGACATGGAGGCTAGTACTGGGCTGTTGATGAGTGCTCTCGTGAAATGTCGTTCCTTCCGGCACTCGCTTTTGCGATGTTTTCGACGGTCGCCTGTTGCCATATCGGCCCGTACCACCGTGTGTCACTCCCACATGTGGAGCGCACACGCTGCAAGCATTTAGGCCCTTCCACTGCGGATTTTCCTTATCGCTTCTCGGCCTTTTGGCTAAGATCAAAGTGTAGTATCTGTTCTTATCAGCTTAGTATCTGATACGTCCTGCATCGCAGGACCAGAATATTAAACTCATTTTTGGCTCATGACGGAGTGCTAGGGGCTTGCTCCACCTCTGTCGCGGGTTGGCCCGGCATTGCAGTACCGCCGGGATCGGCCCACCTAAAATTAATTAAAACATAGCCTGAAATGGGCTAATATTCTGCAGTGATCAGATATTCAGCTGGTGACAAAACTTGTCGTAGATGTCGATGTCCCCAGTAGTTAGCTGCTTACACACCACGTATTGTTTTAATTAATTTAGATTATCTTAAGTACTTTTTTTTTCTTTTTTTTTTGCTGTGTGCTTGACCGCTCTTGCAGCCGCATTACACTAGGCTGGTAATTTATGGGGGCACAGGACAGTGCCTTCGGATGCCTCGATGGCGTCTCTTATGGTCCGGCCACAAATAATTTTAAATAATTTTTTTGGAGTTATGACCTTAGCTCCTCGCGAACGTCGTCGCCGCCGCCGCCGCCGCCGCCGCCGCACGCACGCAGAATACGTGTGTACACACACACACACACATATGCAGTTGGCGGTGGACGATGTAAGCACTCGGCTAGGTGTAGCTTGCGCCGGCCTCGCGACGGTCTAGCTCGCGCCGTCCTGGCGCTGCTGTGGGGCGGCGTCACGGCTTCTCCGCTGCCCTGGCAGCTAGCGGCGTTCAAATGGGAGTCGCAGTTTACTCTTCGACATGGAGGCTAGTACTGGGCTGTTGATGAGTGCTCTCGTGAAATGTCGTTCCTTCCGGCACTCGCTTTTGCGATGTTTTCGACGGTCGCCTGTTGCCATATCGGCCCGTACCACCGTGTGTCACTCCCACATGTGGAGCGCACACGCTGCAAGCATTTAGGCCCTTCCACTGCGGATTTTCCTTGCGCTATAATGCGCATCCAACAGCTGAATGCCGCGAGGCCCCCACCTGCCCGCATTGTCGGCAAGCGCACTTCCTCCGGCAGTGCCCTAATCTCCAATCCCCTCCCTCCTGCAATACCTGCAACCTCCCCCATCCCACGTACTCCCAAAAATGTAAAGCCCGACCCCCTCCCACCACTCCTGAACTCACCGTCCCTGTCCGTCCCCTGGACGCCCCCACCCCTCCTGGCAATTCCCTTCGTCCCCCCCCCACTGCTGAGGACATCATCAGGTTCCTCACCATCGTCCTTCAGAATGTCCATCCCTTTCAGCGCCCCCACACCCTACAACAGATCTCCCTCGCCGCCCGTTCCATATTCCACCTTAAAATGTTCGCCACCTATTCCAATAACCAGGCCCATTTCACCTTCTCCCGCCTTGACACCCTCGTTTAAATCCTTGTCATGGCGCGACAGCATCGTATCCTTTTCAACAACATCCGCTCCCTCCCCGCCAACAAGAACCTCTTTCTCCATACCCTTGCCTCCCACCGCGTGGACGCCTTCATCCTTAATGAAACCTTCCTCCAACCCCACCACACCGTCCACACTTCGCCCTACCTCCTCCACCGCTCCGACAATCCCCTCCCCATTGCGCGTGGCGGAGTTGCCATTGGGCACCATCGCCAGATCCCCGTTCGGCTCCAACCTCTCCTTCCCGACCCCACCGAACACCTGATCCTTAGTCTCTTCTTCCCTGGCCTTACCGTTACCTGCGCCACCGTCTATGTCCGCCCTAACGCCCCTATTCCCTTCGACTTCCTCTCCCACATTGACCGTACCTTCTCCTCTTACGTGATCGCCGCCGACCTCAACATCCATAGTCGTTCCGCCACCCAGTTACGGCGGTGGCATCGGTTCCTCTCCTCCCTTCAAGGTGACCTCATTCCCATCCCCCAGCACACCCGTCCCGAATCCAACTCCACTCCTGATGTTATCCTCTCCTCCCCCAACCTCCTTGGCCGCATAACGGTGGATGTCCTGGAGCCTATTGGTAGCGACCATCTCCCTGTCCTCCTCACCGTTTCAGACGGTCGTCGCCCTCGCCCCGACCCTCGTACTGACCCTCCCCCTAAGTATGTCCACGACTATTCCCGCGCCGACTGGAATGCCTACCGGGATACCCTTTCCACCCAGGTCGATAGCCACCCTCTCACCTACCACCGCCCGGACGATGTCACCCAAGCCGCCTCCTTTCTCCGGCAGACCTTGTCTGAGGCCGTGGAGGCCCACGTCCCTACTGTCGCCATCCACCCCCACCGTCCTACCTTGCCCCCACAGGCCGTTCTCCTCCTCCGTGAATCCCGTCGTCTCTACCGTGCCTTCCTCCGCACGCGTGACCCGGACACACTACGACGCCACCGGCAACTCCAGCGACACATTCGTAATTTGCTCGCGGCTAAGAAACGCCGGGACTGGCGGCAGACATGCACCCGTTTCAATGCTACCCTACCAATCAACTCGTCCAAGTTCTGGTCGGCCTTCCGTCGCCTTACCGGAACTAAACCCTCCCCCTATTATCCTCTTCTCCATGATGATCACCCTTTCCCTGACTCCCTTAGTAAGGCCAATCACTTTGCCTCCTACCTCTCCGATGTATTTTCCATCCCCGATGATCCCCAGTTCGATTACTCCCTCTTCCCGGATATCCGCGATCGAACTGACACCTCTTCCCCTCCCCTCGCTCCTGGTTTCCAGTACTTGGACAACATTGCACACACGGAACTCAATGCCCCTATCACTACACAGGATCTCATTGCTACACTCCGCACGAAACGCAACACCGCTCCTGGTCACGATCGTGTCACCTACCGCCACCTTCGTGAAGCTCCTATCTCTTTCCTCTCCACCCTGGCCAGGCTCTACAATGTAGTCCTGTCCACCGGTTACTACCCCGACCTGTGGAAAACCTCCCGTATCCTCATGTTCCTTAAACCCGGCAAACCACCGTCCGCCGTCTCCTCCTACCGCCCCATCAGCCTTACCTCGGTCTTCAGCAAGGTCCTGGAATCTATCCTCACCCGCCGCATCCACCAGCATCTCCGCCAGCACCGCCTTCTTCCCGTTACCCAGTGTGGCTTTCGGCCGTCCTTCTCTTCCAACGACCTTCTCCTTCACCTCACTCATCTCCTTTCCGAACAGCTTAATTCCCGTCGCTCCGCAATCTTCCTCTCCCTGGACCTCGAACGTGCCTATGACCGCGTATGGCATTCCGGTCTCCTCTTCAAGCTCCAAACCTTCGCCCTTCCCATTAACTACGTCCGTCTGATCGGCTCCTTTCTCTCCCGCCGTCCTTCCTATGTCACCATCCATAACGCAGATTCCTACACCTTTTTCCCCTCTGCCGGTGTGCCCCAAGGCTCCGTCCTCTCCCCCCTTCTGTACCTCTTGTACACGGCGGACATGCCGCCGCCGCCAGCCCCCGTCCACCTTCTCCAGTTTGCCGATGACACCGCCTTCCTTGCCCTTGCCCCCACCCTGCAACGCTCCCAACACCTTCTCCAATCCCATCTTGACCGGTTCACCGCTTGGTGCAACCAGTGGTTGCTCAAGGTCAATCCTTCCAAAACCCAGGCGATCATTGTAGGCAAAACCACCCCTTCCTTCCGCCTCCTTGATTTCTATCTCACCGTTTATGGCCGTCCCATCGCTCTCACCCCCACCCTTAAGTACCTTGGCGTCACCCTCGACCGTCGCCTCTCCTGGACTCCCCATCTCCAGACAATCCAAGCCAAGGCACGTTCCCGACTCCGTCTCCTCAAGCTCCTTTCCGGCCGTACGTGGGGTCTGGACCCCTCCACCATCCTCCACACCTATAAGTCCCTCATCCGCCCTATCCTCTGCTACGCCCATCCAGCCTGGATCTCCGCCCCCCCTTCCTTTTATAAATCCCTCCAAATCCTTGAACGCCATGCTCTCCGCCTTGCCTATCGCATCCGTCTCCCCTCCCCCACGCGGATCCTGTATGATCTTATCCCCTTCCCCCACCTCCTCCTCTTCCTCGAAAGGATACGAATCCTATACACCTCCCGTAAACTCGATCCTCCTCACCCGCTCGTCTCCCCGATCCTCTCCCACCCCCGCCCGCTGCCGCGCCTATACTCCCATATCCCACCCGGTCTCCATCTCTCCACCCTCCTTACCCTCTCCCAAGGTGGCTTCCGCCAGCTCCCCCTCCCTGATGATGTCCTCCTTCCCTGCATCTACCCCTCCTATCAACTTTGATCCACCCCCCCACCTCCTGTGTCCTATCCTTTAGGCACCCTCCCTCCCTCCCTTCCCTTCCCTTCTCTTTCCTTTCCCCCTTCCCTCCTCCCCTCTCCCCCGGGCTTCCCCTCCCCCTTCCTCCCTCCTCCTCTCTCCTTTGCCCATGGCATCTCTGCTCTCCCCTCTCCCGTTCCCCTTCCCCTTCCTCCTCCTCCACCTCCTCTCTTGGCAGGTCCCCGGACTCGTACACGCTCAGTGAACATTCGCGCGCCGGAGATCATCGCCGTCAGTGTTTCGTGTGTGTGCCTTCGTTTGTGTGTAGTGTTGTTCGCCGTCACGCCACCACCGTTCACGTGCCGTCGCCATCATCATCCGTGTTCTGTGCATCATGTCGCCCAGTGTTAGTGATGTTTCTCGTCCGGCGTGAACGGCTCCATGTTTTTTCGATTTTTAGTGTCTACATTTTTTGACCACCGTTTTTACTGTCTGCTCTGTGCCACCTTTCTGTACTACTTGTTGCCAAACTCGAGGCTGAAGAGCGGCGTATTGTGCTGCTGACAGCCCGCCTTTGTATAAGGTGATAAAATAACAATAAAGAAAAAAAAAAAAAAAAGGATTTTCCTTATCGCTTCTCGGCCTTTTGGCTAAGATCAAAGTGTAGTATCTGTTCTTATCAGCTTAGTATCTGATACGTCCTGCATCGCAGGACCAGAATATTAAACTCATTTTTGGCTCATGACGGAGTGCTAGGGGCTTGCTCCACCTCTGTCGCGGGTTGGCCCGGCATTGCAGTACCGCCGGGATCGGCCCACCTAAAATTAATTAAAACATAGCCTGAAATGGGCTAATATTCTGCAGTGATCAGATATTCAGCTGGTGACAAAACTTGTCGTAGATGTCGATGTCCCCAGTAGTTAGCTGCTTACACACCACGTATTGTTTTAATTAATTTAGATTATCTTAAGTACTTTTTTTTTCTTTTTTTTTTGCTGTGTGCTTGACCGCTCTTGCAGCCGCATTACACTAGGCTGGTAATTTATGGGGGCACAGGACAGTGCCTTCGGATGCCTCGATGGCGTCTCTTATGGTCCGGCCACAAATAATTTTAAATAATTTTTTTGGAGTTATGACCTTAGCTCCTCGCGAACGTCGTCGCCGCCGCCGCCGCCGCCGCCGCCGCACGCACGCAGAATACGTGTGTACACACACACACACACACATATGCAGTTGGCGGTGGACGATGTAAGCACTCGGCTAGGTGTAGCTTGCGCCGGCCTCGCGACGGTCTAGCTCGCGCCGTCCTGGCGCTGCTGTGGGGCGGCGTCACGGCTTCTCCGCTGCCCTGGCAGCTAGCGGCGTTCAAATGGGAGTCGCAGTTTACTCTTCGACATGGAGGCTAGTACTGGGCTGTTGATGAGTGCTCTCGTGAAATGTCGTTCCTTCCGGCACTCGCTTTTGCGATGTTTTCGACGGTCGCCTGTTGCCATATCGGCCCGTACCACCGTGTGTCACTCCCACATGTGGAGCGCACACGCTGCAAGCATTTAGGCCCTTCCACTGCGGATTTTCCTTATCGCTTCTCGGCCTTTTGGCTAAGATCAAAGTGTAGTATCTGTTCTTATCAGCTTAGTATCTGATACGTCCTGCATCGCAGGACCAGAATATTAAACTCATTTTTGGCTCATGACGGAGTGCTAGGGGCTTGCTCCACCTCTGTCGCGGGTTGGCCCGGCATTGCAGTACCGCCGGGATCGGCCCACCTAAAATTAATTAAAACATAGCCTGAAATGGGCTAATATTCTGCAGTGATCAGATATTCAGCTGGTGACAAAACTTGTCGTAGATGTCGATGTCCCCAGTAGTTAGCTGCTTACACACCACGTATTGTTTTAATTAATTTAGATTATCTTAAGTACTTTTTTTTTCTTTTTTTTTTGCTGTGTGCTTGACCGCTCTTGCAGCCGCATTACACTAGGCTGGTAATTTATGGGGGCACAGGACAGTGCCTTCGGATGCCTCGATGGCGTCTCTTATGGTCCGGCCACAAATAATTTTAAATAATTTTTTTGGAGTTATGACCTTAGCTCCTCGCGAACGTCGTCGCCGCCGCCGCCGCCGCCGCCGCCGCACGCACGCAGAATACGTGTGTACACACACACACACACATATGCAGTTGGCGGTGGACGATGTAAGCACTCGGCTAGGTGTAGCTTGCGCCGGCCTCGCGACGGTCTAGCTCGCGCCGTCCTGGCGCTGCTGTGGGGCGGCGTCACGGCTTCTCCGCTGCCCTGGCAGCTAGCGGCGTTCAAATGGGAGTCGCAGTTTACTCTTCGACATGGAGGCTAGTACTGGGCTGTTGATGAGTGCTCTCGTGAAATGTCGTTCCTTCCGGCACTCGCTTTTGCGATGTTTTCGACGGTCGCCTGTTGCCATATCGGCCCGTACCACCGTGTGTCACTCCCACATGTGGAGCGCACACGCTGCAAGCATTTAGGCCCTTCCACTGCGGATTTTCCTTATCGCTTCTCGGCCTTTTGGCTAAGATCAAAGTGTAGTATCTGTTCTTATCAGCTTAGTATCTGATACGTCCTGCATCGCAGGACCAGAATATTAAACTCATTTTTGGCTCATGACGGAGTGCTAGGGGCTTGCTCCACCTCTGTCGCGGGTTGGCCCGGCATCGCAGTACCGCCGGGATCGGCCCACCTAAAATTAATTAAAACATAGCCTGAAATGGGCTAATATTCTGCAGTGATCAGATATTCAGCTGGTGACAAAACTTGTCGTAGATGTCGATGTCCCCAGTAGTTAGCTGCTTACACACCACGTATTGTTTTAATTAATTTAGATTATCTTAAGTACTTTTTTTTTCTTTTTTTTTTTTGCTGTGTGCTTGACCGCTCTTGCAGCCGCATTACACTAGGCTGGTAATTTATGGGGGCACAGGACAGTGCCTTCGGATGCCTCGATGGCGTCTCTTATGGTCCGGCCACAAATAATTTTAAATAATTTTTTTGGAGTTATGACCTTAGCTCCTCGCGAACGTCGTCGCCGCCGCCGCCGCCGCCGCCGCCGCACGCACGCAGAATACGTGTGTACACACACACACACACACATATGCAGTTGGCGGTGGACGATGTAAGCACTCGGCTAGGTGTAGCTTGCGCCGGCCTCGCGACGGTCTAGCTCGCGCCGTCCTGGCGCTGCTGTGGGGCGGCGTCACGGCTTCTCCGCTGCCCTGGCAGCTAGCGGCGTTCAAATGGGAGTCGCAGTTTACTCTTCGACATGGAGGCTAGTACTGGGCTGTTGATGAGTGCTCTCGTGAAATGTCGTTCCTTCCGGCACTCGCTTTTGCGATGTTTTCGACGGTCGCCTGTTGCCATATCGGCCCGTACCACCGTGTGTCACTCCCACATGTGGAGCGCACACGCTGCAAGCATTTAGGCCCTTCCACTGCGGATTTTCCTTATCGCTTCTCGGCCTTTTGGCTAAGATCAAAGTGTAGTATCTGTTCTTATCAGCTTAGTATCTGATACGTCCTGCATCGCAGGACCAGAATATTAAACTCATTTTTGGCTCATGACGGAGTGCTAGGGGCTTGCTCCACCTCTGTCGCGGGTTGGCCCGGCATTGCAGTACCGCCGGGATCGGCCCACCTAAAATTAATTAAAACATAGCCTGAAATGGGCTAATATTCTGCAGTGATCAGATATTCAGCTGGTGACAAAACTTGTCGTAGATGTTGATGTCCCCAGTAGTTAGCTGCTTACACACCACGTATTGTTTTAATTAATTTAGATTATCTTAAGTACTTTTTTTTTCTTTTTTTTTTGCTGTGTGCTTGACCGCTCTTGCAGCCGCATTACACTAGGCTGGTAATTTATGGGGGCACAGGACAGTGCCTTCGGATGCCTCGATGGCGTCTCTTATGGTCCGGCCACAAATAATTTTAAATAATTTTTTTGGAGTTATGACCTTAGCTCCTCGCGAACGTCGTCGCCGCCGCCGCCGCCGCCGCCGCCGCACGCACGCAGAATACGTGTGTACACACACACACACACACATATGCAGTTGGCGGTGGACGATGTAAGCACTCGGCTAGGTGTAGCTTGCGCCGGCCTCGCGACGGTCTAGCTCGCGCCGTCCTGGCGCTGCTGTGGGGCGGCGTCACGGCTTCTCCGCTGCCCTGGCAGCTAGCGGCGTTCAAATGGGAGTCGCAGTTTACTCTTCGACATGGAGGCTAGTACTGGGCTGTTGATGAGTGCTCTCGTGAAATGTCGTTCCTTCCGGCACTCGCTTTTGCGATGTTTTCGACGGTCGCCTGTTGCCATATCGGCCCGTACCACCGTGTGTCACTCCCACATGTGGAGCGCACACGCTGCAAGCATTTAGGCCCTTCCACTGCGGATTTTCCTTATCGCTTCTCGGCCTTTTGGCTAAGATCAAAGTGTAGTATCTGTTCTTATCAGCTTAGTATCTGATACGTCCTGCATCGCAGGACCAGAATATTAAACTCATTTTTGGCTCATGACGGAGTGCTAGGGGCTTGCTCCACCTCTGTCGCGGGTTGGCCCGGCATTGCAGTACCGCCGGGATCGGCCCACCTAAAATTAATTAAAACATAGCCTGAAATGGGCTAATATTCTGCAGTGATCAGATATTCAGCTGGTGACAAAACTTGTCGTAGATGTCGATGTCCCCAGTAGTTAGCTGCTTACACACCACGTATTGTTTTAATTAATTTAGATTATCTTAAGTACTTTTTTTTTCTTTTTTTTTTGCTGTGTGCTTGACCGCTCTTGCAGCCGCATTACACTAGGCTGGTAATTTATGGGGGCACAGGACAGTGCCTTCGGATGCCTCGATGGCGTCTCTTATGGTCCGGCCACAAATAATTTTAAATAATTTTTTTGGAGTTATGACCTTAGCTCCTCGCGAACGTCGTCGCCGCCGCCGCCGCCGCCGCCGCCGCACGCACGCAGAATACGTGTGTACACACACACACACACACATATGCAGTTGGCGGTGGACGATGTAAGCACTCGGCTAGGTGTAGCTTGCGCCGGCCTCGCGACGGTCTAGCTCGCGCCGTCCTGGCGCTGCTGTGGGGCGGCGTCACGGCTTCTCCGCTGCCCTGGCAGCTAGCGGCGTTCAAATGGGAGTCGCAGTTTACTCTTCGACATGGAGGCTAGTACTGGGCTGTTGATGAGTGCTCTCGTGAAATGTCGTTCCTTCCGGCACTCGCTTTTGCGATGTTTTCGACGGTCGCCTGTTGCCATATCGGCCCGTACCACCGTGTGTCACTCCCACATGTGGAGCGCACACGCTGCAAGCATTTAGGCCCTTCCACTGCGGATTTTCCTTATCGCTTCTCGGCCTTTTGGCTAAGATCAAAGTGTAGTATCTGTTCTTATCAGCTTAGTATCTGATACGTCCTGCATCGCAGGACCAGAATATTAAACTCATTTTTGGCTCATGACGGAGTGCTAGGGGCTTGCTCCACCTCTGTCGCGGGTTGGCCCGGCATTGCAGTACCGCCGGGATCGGCCCACCTAAAATTAATTAAAACATAGCCTGAAATGGGCTAATATTCTGCAGTGATCAGATATTCAGCTGGTGACAAAACTTGTCGTAGATGTCGATGTCCCCAGTAGTTAGCTGCTTACACACCACGTATTGTTTTAATTAATTTAGATTATCTTAAGTACTTTTTTTTTCTTTTTTTTTTGCTGTGTGCTTGACCGCTCTTGCAGCCGCATTACACTAGGCTGGTAATTTATGGGGGCACAGGACAGTGCCTTCGGATGCCTCGATGGCGTCTCTTATGGTCCGGCCACAAATAATTTTAAATAATTTTTTTGGAGTTATGACCTTAGCTCCTCGCGAACGTCGTCGCCGCCGCCGCCGCCGCCGCCGCCGCACGCACGCAGAATACGTGTGTACACACACACACACACACATATGCAGTTGGCGGTGGACGATGTAAGCACTCGGCTAGGTGTAGCTTGCGCCGGCCTCGCGACGGTCTAGCTCGCGCCGTCCTGGCGCTGCTGTGGGGCGGCGTCACGGCTTCTCCGCTGCCCTGGCAGCTAGCGGCGTTCAAATGGGAGTCGCAGTTTACTCTTCGACATGGAGGCTAGTACTGGGCTGTTGATGAGTGCTCTCGTGAAATGTCGTTCCTTCCGGCACTCGCTTTTGCGATGTTTTCGACGGTCGCCTGTTGCCATATCGGCCCGTACCACCGTGTGTCACTCCCACATGTGGAGCGCACACGCTGCAAGCATTTAGGCCCTTCCACTGCGGATTTTCCTTATCGCTTCTCGGCCTTTTGGCTAAGATCAAAGTGTAGTATCTGTTCTTATCAGCTTAGTATCTGATACGTCCTGCATCGCAGGACCAGAATATTAAACTCATTTTTGGCTCATGACGGAGTGCTAGGGGCTTGCTCCACCTCTGTCGCGGGTTGGCCCGGCATTGCAGTACCGCCGGGATCGGCCCACCTAAAATTAATTAAAACATAGCCTGAAATGGGCTAATATTCTGCAGTGATCAGATATTCAGCTGGTGACAAAACTTGTCGTAGATGTCGATGTCCCCAGTAGTTAGCTGCTTACACACCACGTATTGTTTTAATTAATTTAGATTATCTTAAGTACTTTTTTTTTCTTTTTTTTTTGCTGTGTGCTTGACCGCTCTTGCAGCCGCATTACACTAGGCTGGTAATTTATGGGGGCACAGGACAGTGCCTTCGGATGCCTCGATGGCGTCTCTTATGGTCCGGCCACAAATAATTTTAAATAATTTTTTTGGAGTTATGACCTTAGCTCCTCGCGAACGTCGTCGCCGCCGCCGCCGCCGCCGCCGCCGCACGCACGCAGAATACGTGTGTACACACACACACACACACATATGCAGTTGGCGGTGGACGATGTAAGCACTCGGCTAGGTGTAGCTTGCGCCGGCCTCGCGACGGTCTAGCTCGCGCCGTCCTGGCGCTGCTGTGGGGCGGCGTCACGGCTTCTCCGCTGCCCTGGCAGCTAGCGGCGTTCAAATGGGAGTCGCAGTTTACTCTTCGACATGGAGGCTAGTACTGGGCTGTTGATGAGTGCTCTCGTGAAATGTCGTTCCTTCCGGCACTCGCTTTTGCGATGTTTTCGACGGTCGCCTGTTGCCATATCGGCCCGTACCACCGTGTGTCACTCCCACATGTGGAGCGCACACGCTGCAAGCATTTAGGCCCTTCCACTGCGGATTTTCCTTATCGCTTCTCGGCCTTTTGGCTAAGATCAAAGTGTAGTATCTGTTCTTATCAGCTTAGTATCTGATACGTCCTGCATCGCAGGACCAGAATATTAAACTCATTTTTGGCTCATGACGGAGTGCTAGGGGCTTGCTCCACCTCTGTCGCGGGTTGGCCCGGCATTGCAGTACCGCCGGGATCGGCCCACCTAAAATTAATTAAAACATAGCCTGAAATGGGCTAATATTCTGCAGTGATCAGATATTCAGCTGGTGACAAAACTTGTCGTAGATGTCGATGTCCCCAGTAGTTAGCTGCTTACACACCACGTATTGTTTTAATTAATTTAGATTATCTTAAGTACTTTTTTTTCTTTTTTTTTTGCTGTGTGCTTGACCGCTCTTGCAGCCGCATTACACTAGGCTGGTAATTTATGGGGGCACAGGACAGTGCCTTCGGATGCCTCGATGGCGTCTCTTATGGTCCGGCCACAAATAATTTTAAATAATTTTTTTGGAGTTATGACCTTAGCTCCTCGCGAACGTCGTCGCCGCCGCCGCCGCCGCCGCCGCCGCACGCACGCAGAATACGTGTGTACACACACACACACACATATGCAGTTGGCGGTGGACGATGTAAGCACTCGGCTAGGTGTAGCTTGCGCCGGCCTCGCGACGGTCTAGCTCGCGCCGTCCTGGCGCTGCTGTGGGGCGGCGTCACGGCTTCTCCGCTGCCCTGGCAGCTAGCGGCGTTCAAATGGGAGTCGCAGTTTACTCTTCGACATGGAGGCTAGTACTGGGCTGTTGATGAGTGCTCTCGTGAAATGTCGTTCCTTCCGGCACTCGCTTTTGCGATGTTTTCGACGGTCGCCTGTTGCCATATCGGCCCGTACCACCGTGTGTCACTCCCACATGTGGAGCGCACACGCTGCAAGCATTTAGGCCCTTCCACTGCGGATTTTCCTTATCGCTTCTCGGCCTTTTGGCTAAGATCAAAGTGTAGTATCTGTTCTTATCAGCTTAGTATCTGATACGTCCTGCATCGCAGGACCAGAATATTAAACTCATTTTTGGCTCATGACGGAGTGCTAGGGGCTTGCTCCACCTCTGTCGCGGGTTGGCCCGGCATTGCAGTACCGCCGGGATCGGCCCACCTAAAATTAATTAAAACATAGCCTGAAATGGGCTAATATTCTGCAGTGATCAGATATTCAGCTGGTGACAAAACTTGTCGTAGATGTCGATGTCCCCAGTAGTTAGCTGCTTACACACCACGTATTGTTTTAATTAATTTAGATTATCTTAAGTACTTTTTTTTTCTTTTTTTTTTGCTGTGTGCTTGACCGCTCTTGCAGCCGCATTACACTAGGCTGGTAATTTATGGGGGCACAGGACAGTGCCTTCGGATGCCTCGATGGCGTCTCTTATGGTCCGGCCACAAATAATTTTAAATAATTTTTTTGGAGTTATGACCTTAGCTCCTCGCGAACGTCGTCGCCGCCGCCGCCGCCGCCGCCGCCGCACGCACGCAGAATACGTGTGTACACACACACACACACACATATGCAGTTGGCGGTGGACGATGTAAGCACTCGGCTAGGTGTAGCTTGCGCCGGCCTCGCGACGGTCTAGCTCGCGCCGTCCTGGCGCTGCTGTGGGGCGGCGTCACGGCTTCTCCGCTGCCCTGGCAGCTAGCGGCGTTCAAATGGGAGTCGCAGTTTACTCTTCGACATGGAGGCTAGTACTGGGCTGTTGATGAGTGCTCTCGTGAAATGTCGTTCCTTCCGGCACTCGCTTTTGCGATGTTTCCGACGGTCGCCTGTTGCCATATCGGCCCGTACCACCGTGTGTCACTCCCACATGTGGAGCGCACACGCTGCAAGCATTTAGGCCCTTCCACTGCGGATTTTCCTTATCGCTTCTCGGCCTTTTGGCTAAGATCAAAGTGTAGTATCTGTTCTTATCAGCTTAGTATCTGATACGTCCTGCATCGCAGGACCAGAATATTAAACTCATTTTTGGCTCATGACGGAGTGCTAGGGGCTTGCTCCACCTCTGTCGCGGGTTGGCCCGGCATTGCAGTACCGCCGGGATCGGCCCACCTAAAATTAATTAAAACATAGCCTGAAATGGGCTAATATTCTGCAGTGATCAGATATTCAGCTGGTGACAAAACTTGTCGTAGATGTCGATGTCCCCAGTAGTTAGCTGCTTACACACCACGTATTGTTTTAATTAATTTAGATTATCTTAAGTACTTTTTTTTTCTTTTTTTTTTTGCTGTGTGCTTGACCGCTCTTGCAGCCGCATTACACTAGGCTGGTAATTTATGGGGGCACAGGACAGTGCCTTCGGATGCCTCGATGGCGTCTCTTATGGTCCGGCCACAAATAATTTTAAATAATTTTTTTGGAGTTATGACCTTAGCTCCTCGCGAACGTCGTCGCCGCCGCCGCCGCCGCCGCCGCCGCACGCACGCAGAATACGTGTGTACACACACACACACACATATGCAGTTGGCGGTGGACGATGTAAGCACTCGGCTAGGTGTAGCTTGCGCCGGCCTCGCGACGGTCTAGCTCGCGCCGTCCTGGCGCTGCTGTGGGGCGGCGTCACGGCTTCTCCGCTGCCCTGGCAGCTAGCGGCGTTCAAATGGGAGTCGCAGTTTACTCTTCGACATGGAGGCTAGTACTGGGCTGTTGATGAGTGCTCTCGTGAAATGTCGTTCCTTCCGGCACTCGCTTTTGCGATGTTTTCGACGGTCGCCTGTTGCCATATCGGCCCGTACCACCGTGTGTCACTCCCACATGTGGAGCGCACACGCTGCAAGCATTTAGGCCCTTCCACTGCGGATTTTCCTTATCGCTTCTCGGCCTTTTGGCTAAGATCAAAGTGTAGTATCTGTTCTTATCAGCTTAGTATCTGATACGTCCTGCATCGCAGGACCAGAATATTAAACTCATTTTTGGCTCATGACGGAGTGCTAGGGGCTTGCTCCACCTCTGTCGCGGGTTGGCCCGGCATTGCAGTACCGCCGGGATCGGCCCACCTAAAATTAATTAAAACATAGCCTGAAATGGGCTAATATTCTGCAGTGATCAGATATTCAGCTGGTGACAAAACTTGTCGTAGATGTCGATGTCCCCAGTAGTTAGCTGCTTACACACCACGTATTGTTTTAATTAATTTAGATTATCTTAAGTACTTTTTTTTTCTTTTTTTTTTTTGCTGTGTGCTTGACCGCTCTTGCAGCCGCATTACACTAGGCTGGTAATTTATGGGGGCACAGGACAGTGCCTTCGGATGCCTCGATGGCGTCTCTTATGGTCCGGCCACAAATAATTTTTTTGGAGTTATGACCTTAGCTCCTCGCGAACGTCGTCGCCGCCGCCGCCGCCGCCGCACGCACGCAGAATACGTGTGTACACACACACACACACACACATATGCAGTTGGCGGTGGACGATGTAAGCACTCGGCTAGGTGTAGCTTGCGCCGGCCTCGCGACGGTCTAGCTCGCGCCGTCCTGGCGCTGCTGTGGGGCGGCGTCACGGCTTCTCCGCTGCCCTGGCAGCTAGCGGCGTTCAAATGGGAGTCGCAGTTTACTCTTCGACATGGAGGCTAGTACTGGGCTGTTGATGAGTGCTCTCGTGAAATGTCGTTCCTTCCGGCACTCGCTTTTGCGATGTTTTCGACGGTCGCCTGTTGCCATATCGGCCCGTACCACCGTGTGTCACTCCCACATGTGGAGCGCACACGCTGCAAGCATTTAGGCCCTTCCACTGCGGATTTTCCTTATCGCTTCTCGGCCTTTTGGCTAAGATCAAAGTGTAGTATCTGTTCTTATCAGCTTAGTATCTGATACGTCCTGCATCGCAGGACCAGAATATTAAACTCATTTTTGGCTCATGACGGAGTGCTAGGGGCTTGCTCCACCTCTGTCGCGGGTTGGCCCGGCATTGCAGTACCGCCGGGATCGGCCCACCTAAAATTAATTAAAACATAGCCTGAAATGGGCTAATATTCTGCAGTGATCAGATATTCAGCTGGTGACAAAACTTGTCGTAGATGTCGATGTCCCCAGTAGTTAGCTGCTTACACACCACGTATTGTTTTAATTAATTTAGATTATCTTAAGTACTTTTTTTTTCTTTTTTTTTTGCTGTGTGCTTGACCGCTCTTGCAGCCGCATTACACTAGGCTGGTAATTTATGGGGGCACAGGACAGTGCCTTCGGATGCCTCGATGGCGTCTCTTATGGTCCGGCCACAAATAATTTTAAATAATTTTTTTGGAGTTATGACCTTAGCTCCTCGCGAACGTCGTCGCCGCCGCCGCCGCCGCCGCCGCCGCCGCACGCACGCAGAATACGTGTGTACACACACACACACACATATGCAGTTGGCGGTGGACGATGTAAGCACTCGGCTAGGTGTAGCTTGCGCCGGCCTCGCGACGGTCTAGCTCGCGCCGTCCTGGCGCTGCTGTGGGGCGGCGTCACGGCTTCTCCGCTGCCCTGGCAGCTAGCGGCGTTCAAATGGGAGTCGCAGTTTACTCTTCGACATGGAGGCTAGTACTGGGCTGTTGATGAGTGCTCTCGTGAAATGTCGTTCCTTCCGGCACTCGCTTTTGCGATGTTTTCGACGGTCGCCTGTTGCCATATCGGCCCGTACCACCGTGTGTCACTCCCACATGTGGAGCGCACACGCTGCAAGCATTTAGGCCCTTCCACTGCGGATTTTCCTTATCGCTTCTCGGCCTTTTGGCTAAGATCAAAGTGTAGTATCTGTTCTTATCAGCTTAGTATCTGATACGTCCTGCATCGCAGGACCAGAATATTAAACTCATTTTTGGCTCATGACGGAGTGCTAGGGGCTTGCTCCACCTCTGTCGCGGGTTGGCCCGGCATTGCAGTACCGCCGGGATCGGCCCACCTAAAATTAATTAAAACATAGCCTGAAATGGGCTAATATTCTGCAGTGATCAGATATTCAGCTGGTGACAAAACTTGTCGTAGATGTCGATGTCCCCAGTAGTTAGCTGCTTACACACCACGTATTGTTTTAATTAATTTAGATTATCTTAAGTACTTTTTTTTTCTTTTTTTTTTTTGCTGTGTGCTTGACCGCTCTTGCAGCCGCATTACACTAGGCTGGTAATTTATGGGGGCACAGGACAGTGCCTTCGGATGCCTCGATGGCGTCTCTTATGGTCCGGCCACAAATAATTTTAAATAATTTTTTTGGAGTTATGACCTTAGCTCCTCGCGAACGTCGTCGCCGCCGCCGCCGCCGCCGCCGCCGCACGCACGCAGAATACGTGTGTACACACACACACACACACATATGCAGTTGGCGGTGGACGATGTAAGCACTCGGCTAGGTGTAGCTTGCGCCGGCCTCGCGACGGTCTAGCTCGCGCCGTCCTGGCGCTGCTGTGGGGCGGCGTCACGGCTTCTCCGCTGCCCTGGCAGCTAGCGGCGTTCAAATGGGAGTCGCAGTTTACTCTTCGACATGGAGGCTAGTACTGGGCTGTTGATGAGTGCTCTCGTGAAATGTCGTTCCTTCCGGCACTCGCTTTTGCGATGTTTTCGACGGTCGCCTGTTGCCATATCGGCCCGTACCACCGTGTGTCACTCCCACATGTGGAGCGCACACGCTGCAAGCATTTAGGCCCTTCCACTGCGGATTTTCCTTATCGCTTCTCGGCCTTTTGGCTAAGATCAAAGTGTAGTATCTGTTCTTATCAGCTTAGTATCTGATACGTCCTGCATCGCAGGACCAGAATATTAAACTCATTTTTGGCTCATGACGGAGTGCTAGGGGCTTGCTCCACCTCTGTCGCGGGTTGGCCCGGCATTGCAGTACCGCCGGGATCGGCCCACCTAAAATTAATTAAAACATAGCCTGAAATGGGCTAATATTCTGCAGTGATCAGATATTCAGCTGGTGACAAAACTTGTCGTAGATGTCGATGTCCCCAGTAGTTAGCTGCTTACACACCACGTATTGTTTTAATTAATTTAGATTATCTTAAGTACTTTTTTTTTCTTTTTTTTTTGCTGTATGCTTGACCGCTCTTGCAGCCGCATTACACTAGGCTGGTAATTTATGGGGGCACAGGACAGTGCCTTCGGATGCCTCGATGGCGTCTCTTATGGTCCGGCCACAAATAATTTTAAATAATTTTTTTGGAGTTATGACCTTAGCTCCTCGCGAACGTCGTCGCCGCCGCCGCCGCCGCCGCCGCCGCACGCACGCAGAATACGTGTGTACACACACACACACACACATATGCAGTTGGCGGTGGACGATGTAAGCACTCGGCTAGGTGTAGCTTGCGCCGGCCTCGCGACGGTCTAGCTCGCGCCGTCCTGGCGCTGCTGTGGGGCGGCGTCACGGCTTCTCCGCTGCCCTGGCAGCTAGCGGCGTTCAAATGGGAGTCGCAGTTTACTCTTCGACATGGAGGCTAGTACTGGGCTGTTGATGAGTGCTCTCGTGAAATGTCGTTCCTTCCGGCACTCGCTTTTGCGATGTTTTCGACGGTCGCCTGTTGCCATATCGGCCCGTACCACCGTGTGTCACTCCCACATGTGGAGCGCACACGCTGCAAGCATTTAGGCCCTTCCACTGCGGATTTTCCTTATCGCTTCTCGGCCTTTTGGCTAAGATCAAAGTGTAGTATCTGTTCTTATCAGCTTAGTATCTGATACGTCCTGCATCGCAGGACCAGAATATTAAACTCATTTTTGGCTCATGACGGAGTGCTAGGGGCTTGCTCCACCTCTGTCGCGGGTTGGCCCGGCATTGCAGTACCGCCGGGATCGGCCCACCTAAAATTAATTAAAACATAGCCTGAAATGGGCTAATATTCTGCAGTGATCAGATATTCAGCTGGTGACAAAACTTGTCGTAGATGTCGATGTCCCCAGTAGTTAGCTGCTTACACACCACGTATTGTTTTAATTAATTTAGATTATCTTAAGTACTTTTTTTTTCTTTTTTTTTTGCTGTGTGCTTGACCGCTCTTGCAGCCGCATTACACTAGGCTGGTAATTTATGGGGGCACAGGACAGTGCCTTCGGATGCCTCGATGGCGTCTCTTATGGTCCGGCCACAAATAATTTTAAATAATTTTTTTGGAGTTATGACCTTAGCTCCTCGCGAACGTCGTCGCCGCCGCCGCCGCCGCCGCCGCCGCCGCACGCACGCAGAATACGTGTGTACACACACACACACACATATGCAGTTGGCGGTGGACGATGTAAGCACTCGGCTAGGTGTAGCTTGCGCCGGCCTCGCGACGGTCTAGCTCGCGCCGTCCTGGCGCTGCTGTGGGGCGGCGTCACGGCTTCTCCGCTGCCCTGGCAGCTAGCGGCGTTCAAATGGGAGTCGCAGTTTACTCTTCGACATGGAGGCTAGTACTGGGCTGTTGATGAGTGCTCTCGTGAAATGTCGTTCCTTCCGGCACTCGCTTTTGCGATGTTTTCGACGGTCGCCTGTTGCCATATCGGCCCGTACCACCGTGTGTCACTCCCACATGTGGAGCGCACACGCTGCAAGCATTTAGGCCCTTCCACTGCGGATTTTCCTTATCGCTTCTCGGCCTTTTGGCTAAGATCAAAGTGTAGTATCTGTTCTTATCAGCTTAGTATCTGATACGTCCTGCATCGCAGGACCAGAATATTAAACTCATTTTTGGCTCATGACGGAGTGCTAGGGGCTTGCTCCACCTCTGTCGCGGGTTGGCCCGGCATTGCAGTACCGCCGGGATCGGCCCACCTAAAATTAATTAAAACATAGCCTGAAATGGGCTAATATTCTGCAGTGATCAGATATTCAGCTGGTGACAAAACTTGTCGTAGATGTCGATGTCCCCAGTAGTTAGCTGCTTACACACCACGTATTGTTTTAATTAATTTAGATTATCTTAAGTACTTTTTTTTTCTTTTTTTTTTTTGCTGTGTGCTTGACCGCTCTTGCAGCCGCATTACACTAGGCTGGTAATTTATGGGGGCACAGGACAGTGCCTTCGGATGCCTCGATGGCGTCTCTTATGGTCCGGCCACAAATAATTTTAAATAATTTTTTTGGAGTTATGACCTTAGCTCCTCGCGAACGTCGTCGCCGCCGCCGCCGCCGCCGCACGCACGCAGAATACGTGTGTACACACACACACACACACACATATGCAGTTGGCGGTGGACGATGTAAGCACTCGGCTAGGTGTAGCTTGCGCCGGCCTCGCGACGGTCTAGCTCGCGCCGTCCTGGCGCTGCTGTGGGGCGGCGTCACGGCTTCTCCGCTGCCCTGGCAGCTAGCGGCGTTCAAATGGGAGTCGCAGTTTACTCTTCGACATGGAGGCTAGTACTGGGCTGTTGATGAGTGCTCTCGTGAAATGTCGTTCCTTCCGGCACTCGCTTTTGCGATGTTTTCGACGGTCGCCTGTTGCCATATCGGCCCGTACCACCGTGTGTCACTCCCACATGTGGAGCGCACACGCTGCAAGCATTTAGGCCCTTCCACTGCGGATTTTCCTTATCGCTTCTCGGCCTTTTGGCTAAGATCAAAGTGTAGTATCTGTTCTTATCAGCTTAGTATCTGATACGTCCTGCATCGCAGGACCAGAATATTAAACTCATTTTTGGCTCATGACGGAGTGCTAGGGGCTTGCTCCACCTCTGTCGCGGGTTGGCCCGGCATTGCAGTACCGCCGGGATCGGCCCACCTAAAATTAATTAAAACATAGCCTGAAATGGGCTAATATTCTGCAGTGATCAGATATTCAGCTGGTGACAAAACTTGTCGTAGATGTCGATGTCCCCAGTAGTTAGCTGCTTACACACCACGTATTGTTTTAATTAATTTAGATTATCTTAAGTACTTTTTTTTTCTTTTTTTTTTGCTGTATGCTTGACCGCTCTTGCAGCCGCATTACACTAGGCTGGTAATTTATGGGGGCACAGGACAGTGCCTTCGGATGCCTCGATGGCGTCTCTTATGGTCCGGCCACAAATAATTTTAAATAATTTTTTTGGAGTTATGACCTTAGCTCCTCGCGAACGTCGTCGCCGCCGCCGCCGCCGCCGCCGCCGCACGCACGCAGAATACGTGTGTACACACACACACACACACATATGCAGTTGGCGGTGGACGATGTAAGCACTCGGCTAGGTGTAGCTTGCGCCGGCCTCGCGACGGTCTAGCTCGCGCCGTCCTGGCGCTGCTGTGGGGCGGCGTCACGGCTTCTCCGCTGCCCTGGCAGCTAGCGGCGTTCAAATGGGAGTCGCAGTTTACTCTTCGACATGGAGGCTAGTACTGGGCTGTTGATGAGTGCTCTCGTGAAATGTCGTTCCTTCCGGCACTCGCTTTTGCGATGTTTTCGACGGTCGCCTGTTGCCATATCGGCCCGTACCACCGTGTGTCACTCCCACATGTGGAGCGCACACGCTGCAAGCATTTAGGCCCTTCCACTGCGGATTTTCCTTATCGCTTCTCGGCCTTTTGGCTAAGATCAAAGTGTAGTATCTGTTCTTATCAGCTTAGTATCTGATACGTCCTGCATCGCAGGACCAGAATATTAAACTCATTTTTGGCTCATGACGGAGTGCTAGGGGCTTGCTCCACCTCTGTCGCGGGTTGGCCCGGCATTGCAGTACCGCCGGGATCGGCCCACCTAAAATTAATTAAAACATAGCCTGAAATGGGCTAATATTCTGCAGTGATCAGATATTCAGCTGGTGACAAAACTTGTCGTAGATGTCGATGTCCCCAGTAGTTAGCTGCTTACACACCACGTATTGTTTTAATTAATTTAGATTATCTTAAGTACTTTTTTTTTCTTTTTTTTTTGCTGTGTGCTTGACCGCTCTTGCAGCCGCATTACACTAGGCTGGTAATTTATGGGGGCACAGGACAGTGCCTTCGGATGCCTCGATGGCGTCTCTTATGGTCCGGCCACAAATAATTTTAAATAATTTTTTTGGAGTTATGACCTTAGCTCCTCGCGAACGTCGTCGCCGCCGCCGCCGCCGCCGCCGCCGCACGCACGCAGAATACGTGTGTACACACACACACACACACATATGCAGTTGGCGGTGGACGATGTAAGCACTCGGCTAGGTGTAGCTTGCGCCGGCCTCGCGACGGTCTAGCTCGCGCCGTCCTGGCGCTGCTGTGGGGCGGCGTCACGGCTTCTCCGCTGCCCTGGCAGCTAGCGGCGTTCAAATGGGAGTCGCAGTTTACTCTTCGACATGGAGGCTAGTACTGGGCTGTTGATGAGTGCTCTCGTGAAATGTCGTTCCTTCCGGCACTCGCTTTTGCGATGTTTTCGACGGTCGCCTGTTGCCATATCGGCCCGTACCACCGTGTGTCACTCCCACATGTGGAGCGCACACGCTGCAAGCATTTAGGCCCTTCCACTGCGGATTTTCCTTATCGCTTCTCGGCCTTTTGGCTAAGATCAAAGTGTAGTATCTGTTCTTATCAGCTTAGTATCTGATACGTCCTGCATCGCAGGACCAGAATATTAAACTCATTTTTGGCTCATGACGGAGTGCTAGGGGCTTGCTCCACCTCGCTTCGCAGACTGGCGCTTTATACATCGCGCCAGACTCGGAGTCGTGCCTCTGAACGGATGTCGCCGCTTTGATGGGCGGGCAAACAACAACAAAGCCTGCCGACGCTGTGGCCACAACAATGAGACGCTCCCGCACGTAATCAACGCGTGTATGGTGCACTCAGCAGCCCTGCAGTATCGCCACAACGCGGTCCTCAACCGCCTCGCGACAGCAGTCGCTGGGCGGCCAAGGAGAGGAAACACTGCTGTTCCTGACATCAGGATCAACCAAGCCGTCATAGGGGACAGCAGTGGGCTGCGTCCGGACCTCGTAATAACTGACGAGGCCGCGAAGACTGTGACCATCGTCGATGTGACAATCCCCTTCGAAAATAGGCGGATTGCGCTCGACAACGCTCGGCAACTGAAGAGGATAAAGTACGCCGACGTTGCGCGCGGATTAGCCGCTCGCGGCTATTCCGTCACTGTCGACGCCCTGGTTGTCGGCAGTCTGGGGGCGTGGGACCGCCAGAACGATGCGGTGCTTCGGCACCTAGGCATCGCCAGCCGCTACTGCCAACTGATGCGGCGATTGATGGTGTCCGACACCATCAAGTGGTCCCGCGACATCTACGTTGAACACATCACTGGCCACCGCCAGTATGTGTCCCCCTAGACTGTGGCATGCTCTGACGTCAGGCTGCGAGACCCTCGAGACTGCAGTCGTCGGAGAACTTCGAGGTCGGTGCCTTCGTGTCGTCGGTGTCGAGATTCTCCTTCACGACGCGGGACCTGCGGCGTTACACCATCTTCGCGCCGCACTGCAGCAGTGCCGAGTCAGTAGCGGTGCGTGCGGTGCTGCCTGGTGCCCCTCCCCCCGTGGTGGCCGCCGAATATGGCCCCCACCTCGGTTGGCGCGGTGCTGGGCGGCGCCGTACGTGTGCCTACTGCCCGGCAGTCTCCAGCCAGCGTGGGAAGCAACACCCTCCTGCCACGACACCCCAGTGACGTCCGCCGCAAGGCGGACAGAGGGGAGAAGTCCGGCTGAGTGTGACCCGCCTGCGTGCGTGGCGCACCAGCCGCTGGCAGCCGTGCATGTGCAGTGCGCTGTCAGGGCATGGAGATGAATCAAATAAACACAAAATAGCTCCTAAATTAGGTCCAAACTACCCCTGATCTGACATAAGTAAGGCCGCGCCTACCGCGGGATTAATCTTAAGGTAATATACTTAAGTATCCGCGCCTAACGCGGCCTCATGATATTTAAGTAGTGGGCTTAACCCACGAACTAGAATAGTGATCAAATACTTAAGTACGGTTAGTACCGTTTTTTCTTAAATTTATCTAAACTTAATAAACCTGTAAAACTCGTATTGTATAGAGTCATGGATATTCTTTTCTTAAATTTATACTTCGTAAGATTGTAACTAAGAATTATCTCGGAAAATAAAAATCTGTTCTTATCAGCTTAGTATCTGATACGTCCTGCATCGCAGGACCAGAATATTAAACTCATTTTTGGCTCATGACGGAGTGCTAGGGGCTTGCTCCACCTCTGTCGCGGGTTGGCCCGGCATTGCAGTACCGCCGGGATCGGCCCACCTAAAATTAATTAAAACATAGCCTGAAATGGGTTAATATTCTGCAGTGATCAGATATTCAGCTGGTGACAAAACTTGTCGTAGATGTCGATGTCCCCAGTAGTTAGCTGCTTACACACCACGTATTGTTTTAATTAATTTAGATTATCTTAAGTACTTTTTTTTTCTTTTTTTTTTTTGCTGTGTGCTTGACCGCTCTTGCAGCCGCATTACACTAGGCTGGTAATTTATGGGGGCACAGGACAGTGCCTTCGGATGCCTCGATGGCGTCTCTTATGGTCCGGCCACAAATAATTTTAAATAATTTTTTTGGAGTTATGACCTTAGCTCCTCGCGAACGTCGTCGCCGCCGCCGCCGCCGCCGCCGCCGCACGCACGCAGAATACGTGTGTACACACACACACACACACATATGCAGTTGGCGGTGGACGATGTAAGCACTCGGCTAGGTGTAGCTTGCGCCGGCCTCGCGACGGTCTAGCTCGCGCCGTCCTGGCGCTGCTGTGGGGCGGCGTCACGGCTTCTCCGCTGCCCTGGCAGCTAGCGGCGTTCAAATGGGAGTCGCAGTTTACTCTTCGACATGGAGGCTAGTACTGGGCTGTTGATGAGTGCTCTCGTGAAATGTCGTTCCTTCCGGCACTCGCTTTTGCGATGTTTTCGACGGTCGCCTGTTGCCATATCGGCCCGTACCACCGTGTGTCACTCCCACATGTGGAGCGCACACGCTGCAAGCATTTAGGCCCTTCCACTGCGGATTTTCCTTATCGCTTCTCGGCCTTTTGGCTAAGATCAAAGTGTAGTATCTGTTCTTATCAGCTTAGTATCTGATACGTCCTGCATCGCAGGACCAGAATATTAAACTCATTTTTGGCTCATGACGGAGTGCTAGGGGCTTGCTCCACCTCTGTCGCGGGTTGGCCCGGCATTGCAGTACCGCCGGGATCGGCCCACCTAAAATTAATTAAAACATAGCCTGAAATGGGCTAATATTCTGCAGTGATCAGATATTCAGCTGGTGACAAAACTTGTCGTAGATGTCGATGTCCCCAGTAGTTAGCTGCTTACACACCACGTATTGTTTTAATTAATTTAGATTATCTTAAGTACTTTTTTTTTCTTTTTTTTTTGCTGTGTGCTTGACCGCTCTTGCAGCCGCATTACACTAGGCTGGTAATTTATGGGGGCACAGGACAGTGCCTTCGGATGCCTCGATGGCGTCTCTTATGGTCCGGCCACAAATAATTTTAAATAATTTTTTTGGAGTTATGACCTTAGCTCCTCGCGAACGTCGTCGCCGCCGCCGCCGCCGCCGCCGCCGCACGCACGCAGAATACGTGTGTACACACACACACACACACATATGCAGTTGGCGGTGGACGATGTAAGCACTCGGCTAGGTGTAGCTTGCGCCGGCCTCGCGACGGTCTAGCTCGCGCCGTCCTGGCGCTGCTGTGGGGCGGCGTCACGGCTTCTCCGCTGCCCTGGCAGCTAGCGGCGTTCAAATGGGAGTCGCAGTTTACTCTTCGACATGGAGGCTAGTACTGGGCTGTTGATGAGTGCTCTCGTGAAATGTCGTTCCTTCCGGCACTCGCTTTTGCGATGTTTTCGACGGTCGCCTGTTGCCATATCGGCCCGTACCACCGTGTGTCACTCCCACATGTGGAGCGCACACGCTGCAAGCATTTAGGCCCTTCCACTGCGGATTTTCCTTATCGCTTCTCGGCCTTTTGGCTAAGATCAAAGTGTAGTATCTGTTCTTATCAGCTTAGTATCTGATACGTCCTGCATCGCAGGACCAGAATATTAAACTCATTTTTGGCTCATGACGGAGTGCTAGGGGCTTGCTCCACCTCTGTCGCGGGTTGGCCCGGCATTGCAGTACCGCCGGGATCGGCCCACCTAAAATTAATTAAAACATAGCCTGAAATGGGTTAATATTCTGCAGTGATCAGATATTCAGCTGGTGACAAAACTTGTCGTAGATGTCGATGTCCCCAGTAGTTAGCTGCTTACACACCACGTATTGTTTTAATTAATTTAGATTATCTTAAGTACTTTTTTTTTCTTTTTTTTTTTTTGCTGTGTGCTTGACCGCTCTTGCAGCCGCATTACACTAGGCTGGTAATTTATGGGGGCACAGGACAGTGCCTTCGGATGCCTCGATGGCGTCTCTTATGGTCCGGCCACAAATAATTTTAAATAATTTTTTTGGAGTTATGACCTTAGCTCCTCGCGAACGTCGTCGCCGCCGCCGCCGCCGCCGCCGCCGCACGCACGCAGAATACGTGTGTACACACACACACACACACATATGCAGTTGGCGGTGGACGATGTAAGCACTCGGCTAGGTGTAGCTTGCGCCGGCCTCGCGACGGTCTAGCTCGCGCCGTCCTGGCGCTGCTGTGGGGCGGCGTCACGGCTTCTCCGCTGCCCTGGCAGCTAGCGGCGTTCAAATGGGAGTCGCAGTTTACTCTTCGACATGGAGGCTAGTACTGGGCTGTTGATGAGTGCTCTCGTGAAATGTCGTTCCTTCCGGCACTCGCTTTTGCGATGTTTTCGACGGTCGCCTGTTGCCATATCGGCCCGTACCACCGTGTGTCACTCCCACATGTGGAGCGCACACGCTGCAAGCATTTAGGCCCTTCCACTGCGGATTTTCCTTATCGCTTCTCGGCCTTTTGGCTAAGATCAAAGTGTAGTATCTGTTCTTATCAGCTTAGTATCTGATACGTCCTGCATCGCAGGACCAGAATATTAAACTCATTTTTGGCTCATGACGGAGTGCTAGGGGCTTGCTCCACCTCTGTCGCGGGTTGGCCCGGCATTGCAGTACCGCCGGGATCGGCCCACCTAAAATTAATTAAAACATAGCCTGAAATGGGCTAATATTCTGCAGTGATCAGATATTCAGCTGGTGACAAAACTTGTCGTAGATGTCGATGTCCCCAGTAGTTAGCTGCTTACACACCACGTATTGTTTTAATTAATTTAGATTATCTTAAGTACTTTTTTTTCTTTTTTTTTTGCTGTGTGCTTGACCGCTCTTGCAGCCGCATTACACTAGGCTGGTAATTTATGGGGGCACAGGACAGTGCCTTCGGATGCCTCGATGGCGTCTCTTATGGTCCGGCCACAAATAATTTTAAATAATTTTTTTGGAGTTATGACCTTAGCTCCTCGCGAACGTCGTCGCCGCCGCCGCCGCCGCCGCCGCCGCACGCACGCAGAATACGTGTGTACACACACACACACACACATATGCAGTTGGCGGTGGACGATGTAAGCACTCGGCTAGGTGTAGCTTGCGCCGGCCTCGCGACGGTCTAGCTCGCGCCGTCCTGGCGCTGCTGTGGGGCGGCGTCACGGCTTCTCCGCTGCCCTGGCAGCTAGCGGCGTTCAAATGGGAGTCGCAGTTTACTCTTCGACATGGAGGCTAGTACTGGGCTGTTGATGAGTGCTCTCGTGAAATGTCGTTCCTTCCGGCACTCGCTTTTGCGATGTTTTCGACGGTCGCCTGTTGCCATATCGGCCCGTACCACCGTGTGTCACTCCCACATGTGGAGCGCACACGCTGCAAGCATTTAGGCCCTTCCACTGCGGATTTTCCTTATCGCTTCTCGGCCTTTTGGCTAAGATCAAAGTGTAGTATCTGTTCTTATCAGCTTAGTATCTGATACGTCCTGCATCGCAGGACCAGAATATTAAACTCATTTTTGGCTCATGACGGAGTGCTAGGGGCTTGCTCCACCTCTGTCGCGGGTTGGCCCGGCATTGCAGTACCGCCGGGATCGGCCCACCTAAAATTAATTAAAACATAGCCTGAAATGGGCTAATATTCTGCAGTGATCAGATATTCAGCTGGTGACAAAACTTGTCGTAGATGTCGATGTCCCCAGTAGTTAGCTGCTTACACACCACGTATTGTTTTAATTAATTTAGATTATCTTAAGTACTTTTTTTTTCTTTTTTTTTTGCTGTGTGCTTGACCGCTCTTGCAGCCGCATTACACTAGGCTGGTAATTTATGGGGGCACAGGACAGTGCCTTCGGATGCCTCGATGGCGTCTCTTATGGTCCGGCCACAAATAATTTTAAATAATTTTTTTGGAGTTATGACCTTAGCTCCTCGCGAACGTCGTCGCCGCCGCCGCCGCCGCCGCCGCCGCACGCACGCAGAATACGTGTGTACACACACACACACACACATATGCAGTTGGCGGTGGACGATGTAAGCACTCGGCTAGGTGTAGCTTGCGCCGGCCTCGCGACGGTCTAGCTCGCGCCGTCCTGGCGCTGCTGTGGGGCGGCGTCACGGCTTCTCCGCTGCCCTGGCAGCTAGCGGCGTTCAAATGGGAGTCGCAGTTTACTCTTCGACATGGAGGCTAGTACTGGGCTGTTGATGAGTGCTCTCGTGAAATGTCGTTCCTTCCGGCACTCGCTTTTGCGATGTTTTCGACGGTCGCCTGTTGCCATATCGGCCCGTACCACCGTGTGTCACTCCCACATGTGGAGCGCACACGCTGCAAGCATTTAGGCCCTTCCACTGCGGATTTTCCTTATCGCTTCTCGGCCTTTTGGCTAAGATCAAAGTGTAGTATCTGTTCTTATCAGCTTAGTATCTGATACGTCCTGCATCGCAGGACCAGAATATTAAACTCATTTTTGGCTCATGACGGAGTGCTAGGGGCTTGCTCCACCTCTGTCGCGGGTTGGCCCGGCATTGCAGTACCGCCGGGATCGGCCCACCTAAAATTAATTAAAACATAGCCTGAAATGGGCTAATATTCTGCAGTGATCAGATATTCAGCTGGTGACAAAACTTGTCGTAGATGTCGATGTCCCCAGTAGTTAGCTGCTTACACACCACGTATTGTTTTAATTAATTTAGATTATCTTAAGTACTTTTTTTTTCTTTTTTTTTTGCTGTGTGCTTGACCGCTCTTGCAGCCGCATTACACTAGGCTGGTAATTTATGGGGGCACAGGACAGTGCCTTCGGATGCCTCGATGGCGTCTCTTATGGTCCGGCCACAAATAATTTTAAATAATTTTTTTGGAGTTATGACCTTAGCTCCTCGCGAACGTCGTCGCCGCCGCCGCCGCCGCCGCCGCCGCACGCACGCAGAATACGTGTGTACACACACACACACACACATATGCAGTTGGCGGTGGACGATGTAAGCACTCGGCTAGGTGTAGCTTGCGCCGGCCTCGCGACGGTCTAGCTCGCGCCGTCCTGGCGCTGCTGTGGGGCGGCGTCACGGCTTCTCCGCTGCCCTGGCAGCTAGCGGCGTTCAAATGGGAGTCGCAGTTTACTCTTCGACATGGAGGCTAGTACTGGGCTGTTGATGAGTGCTCTCGTGAAATGTCGTTCCTTCCGGCACTCGCTTTTGCGATGTTTTCGACGGTCGCCTGTTGCCATATCGGCCCGTACCACCGTGTGTCACTCCCACATGTGGAGCGCACACGCTGCAAGCATTTAGGCCCTTCCACTGCGGATTTTCCTTATCGCTTCTCGGCCTTTTGGCTAAGATCAAAGTGTAGTATCTGTTCTTATCAGCTTAGTATCTGATACGTCCTGCATCGCAGGACCAGAATATTAAACTCATTTTTGGCTCATGACGGAGTGCTAGGGGCTTGCTCCACCTCTGTCGCGGGTTGGCCCGGCATTGCAGTACCGCCGGGATCGGCCCACCTAAAATTAATTAAAACATAGCCTGAAATGGGCTAATATTCTGCAGTGATCAGATATTCAGCTGGTGACAAAACTTGTCGTAGATGTCGATGTCCCCAGTAGTTAGCTGCTTACACACCACGTATTGTTTTAATTAATTTAGATTATCTTAAGTACTTTTTTTTTCTTTTTTTTTTGCTGTGTGCTTGACCGCTCTTGCAGCCGCATTACACTAGGCTGGTAATTTATGGGGGCACAGGACAGTGCCTTCGGATGCCTCGATGGCGTCTCTTATGGTCCGGCCACAAATAATTTTAAATAATTTTTTTGGAGTTATGACCTTAGCTCCTCGCGAACGTCGTCGCCGCCGCCGCCGCCGCCGCCGCCGCACGCACGCAGAATACGTGTGTACACACACACACACACACATATGCAGTTGGCGGTGGACGATGTAAGCACTCGGCTAGGTGTAGCTTGCGCCGGCCTCGCGACGGTCTAGCTCGCGCCGTCCTGGCGCTGCTGTGGGGCGGCGTCACGGCTTCTCCGCTGCCCTGGCAGCTAGCGGCGTTCAAATGGGAGTCGCAGTTTACTCTTCGACATGGAGGCTAGTACTGGGCTGTTGATGAGTGCTCTCGTGAAATGTCGTTCCTTCCGGCACTCGCTTTTGCGATGTTTTCGACGGTCGCCTGTTGCCATATCGGCCCGTACCACCGTGTGTCACTCCCACATGTGGAGCGCACACGCTGCAAGCATTTAGGCCCTTCCACTGCGGATTTTCCTTATCGCTTCTCGGCCTTTTGGCTAAGATCAAAGTGTAGTATCTGTTCTTATCAGCTTAGTATCTGATACGTCCTGCATCGCAGGACCAGAATATTAAACTCATTTTTGGCTCATGACGGAGTGCTAGGGGCTTGCTCCACCTCTGTCGCGGGTTGGCCCGGCATTGCAGTACCGCCGGGATCGGCCCACCTAAAATTAATTAAAACATAGCCTGAAATGGGCTAATATTCTGCAGTGATCAGATATTCAGCTGGTGACAAAACTTGTCGTAGATGTCGATGTCCCCAGTAGTTAGCTGCTTACACACCACGTATTGTTTTAATTAATTTAGATTATCTTAAGTACTTTTTTTTCTTTTTTTTTTGCTGTGTGCTTGACCGCTCTTGCAGCCGCATTACACTAGGCTGGTAATTTATGGGGGCACAGGACAGTGCCTTCGGATGCCTCGATGGCGTCTCTTATGGTCCGGCCACAAATAATTTTAAATAATTTTTTTGGAGTTATGACCTTAGCTCCTCGCGAACGTCGTCGCCGCCGCCGCCGCCGCCGCCGCCGCACGCACGCAGAATACGTGTGTACACACACACACACACACATATGCAGTTGGCGGTGGACGATGTAAGCACTCGGCTAGGTGTAGCTTGCGCCGGCCTCGCGACGGTCTAGCTCGCGCCGTCCTGGCGCTGCTGTGGGGCGGCGTCACGGCTTCTCCGCTGCCCTGGCAGCTAGCGGCGTTCAA
>NW_026045709.1:420000-450383 GCF_023898315.1 Schistocerca nitens
TCCTTCCGGCACTCGCTTTTGCGATGTTTTCGACGGTCGCCTGTTGCCATATCGGCCCGTACCACCGTGTGTCACTCCCACATGTGGAGCGCACACGCTGCAAGCATTTAGGCCCTTCCACTGCGGATTTTCCTTATCGCTTCTCGGCCTTTTGGCTAAGATCAAAGTGTAGTATCTGTTCTTATCAGCTTAGTATCTGATACGTCCTGCATCGCAGGACCAGAATATTAAACTCATTTTTGGCTCATGACGGAGTGCTAGGGGCTTGCTCCACCTCTGTCGCGGGTTGGCCCGGCATTGCAGTACCGCCGGGATCGGCCCACCTAAAATTAATTAAAACATAGCCTGAAATGGGCTAATATTCTGCAGTGATCAGATATTCAGCTGGTGACAAAACTTGTCGTAGATGTCGATGTCCCCAGTAGTTAGCTGCTTACACACCACGTATTGTTTTAATTAATTTAGATTATCTTAAGTACTTTTTTTTTCTTTTTTTTTTGCTGTGTGCTTGACCGCTCTTGCAGCCGCATTACACTAGGCTGGTAATTTATGGGGGCACAGGACAGTGCCTTCGGATGCCTCGATGGCGTCTCTTATGGTCCGGCCACAAATAATTTTAAATAATTTTTTTGGAGTTATGACCTTAGCTCCTCGCGAACGTCGTCGCCGCCGCCGCCGCCGCCGCCGCCGCACGCACGCAGAATACGTGTGTACACACACACACACACACACACATATGCAGTTGGCGGTGGACGATGTAAGCACTCGGCTAGGTGTAGCTTGCGCCGGCCTCGCGACGGTCTAGCTCGCGCCGTCCTGGCGCTGCTGTGGGGCGGCGTCACGGCTTCTCCGCTGCCCTGGCAGCTAGCGGCGTTCAAATGGGAGTCGCAGTTTACTCTTCGACATGGAGGCTAGTACTGGGCTGTTGATGAGTGCTCTCGTGAAATGTCGTTCCTTCCGGCACTCGCTTTTGCGATGTTTTCGACGGTCGCCTGTTGCCATATCGGCCCGTACCACCGTGTGTCACTCCCACATGTGGAGCGCACACGCTGCAAGCATTTAGGCCCTTCCACTGCGGATTTTCCTTATCGCTTCTCGGCCTTTTGGCTAAGATCAAAGTGTAGTATCTGTTCTTATCAGCTTAGTATCTGATACGTCCTGCATCGCAGGACCAGAATATTAAACTCATTTTTGGCTCATGACGGAGTGCTAGGGGCTTGCTCCACCTCTGTCGCGGGTTGGCCCGGCATTGCAGTACCGCCGGGATCGGCCCACCTAAAATTAATTAAAACATAGCCTGAAATGGGCTAATATTCTGCAGTGATCAGATATTCAGCTGGTGACAAAACTTGTCGTAGATGTCGATGTCCCCAGTAGTTAGCTGCTTACACACCACGTATTGTTTTAATTAATTTAGATTATCTTAAGTACTTTTTTTTTCTTTTTTTTTTGCTGTGTGCTTGACCGCTCTTGCAGCCGCATTACACTAGGCTGGTAATTTATGGGGGCACAGGACAGTGCCTTCGGATGCCTCGATGGCGTCTCTTATGGTCCGGCCACAAATAATTTTAAATAATTTTTTTGGAGTTATGACCTTAGCTCCTCGCGAACGTCGTCGCCGCCGCCGCCGCCGCCGCACGCACGCAGAATACGTGTGTACACACACACACACACACATATGCAGTTGGCGGTGGACGATGTAAGCACTCGGCTAGGTGTAGCTTGCGCCGGCCTCGCGACGGTCTAGCTCGCGCCGTCCTGGCGCTGCTGTGGGGCGGCGTCACGGCTTCTCCGCTGCCCTGGCAGCTAGCGGCGTTCAAATGGGAGTCGCAGTTTACTCTTCGACATGGAGGCTAGTACTGGGCTGTTGATGAGTGCTCTCGTGAAATGTCGTTCCTTCCGGCACTCGCTTTTGCGATGTTTTCGACGGTCGCCTGTTGCCATATCGGCCCGTACCACCGTGTGTCACTCCCACATGTGGAGCGCACACGCTGCAAGCATTTAGGCCCTTCCACTGCGGATTTTCCTTATCGCTTCTCGGCCTTTTGGCTAAGATCATAGTATCTGTTCTTATCAGCTTAGTATCTGATACGTCCTGCATCGCAGGACCAGAATATTAAACTCATTTTTGGCTCATGACGGAGTGCTAGGGGCTTGCTCCACCTCTGTCGCGGGTTGGCCCGGCATTGCAGTACCGCCGGGATCGGCCCACCTAAAATTAATTAAAACATAGCCTGAAATGGGCTAATATTCTGCAGTGATCAGATATTCAGCTGGTGACAAAACTTGTCGTAGATGTCGATGTCCCCAGTAGTTAGCTGCTTACACACCACGTATTGTTTTAATTAATTTAGATTATCTTAAGTACTTTTTTTTTCTTTTTTTTTTTGCTGTGTGCTTGACCGCTCTTGCAGCCGCATTACACTAGGCTGGTAATTTATGGGGGCACAGGACAGTGCCTTCGGATGCCTCGATGGCGTCTCTTATGGTCCGGCCACAAATAATTTTAAATAATTTTTTTGGAGTTATGACCTTAGCTCCTCGCGAACGTCGTCGCCGCCGCCGCCGCCGCCGCCGCCGCACGCACGCAGAATACGTGTGTACACACACACACACACACACATATGCAGTTGGCGGTGGACGATGTAAGCACTCGGCTAGGTGTAGCTTGCGCCGGCCTCGCGACGGTCTAGCTCGCGCCGTCCTGGCGCTGCTGTGGGGCGGCGTCACGGCTTCTCCGCTGCCCTGGCAGCTAGCGGCGTTCAAATGGGAGTCGCAGTTTACTCTTCGACATGGAGGCTAGTACTGGGCTGTTGATGAGTGCTCTCGTGAAATGTCGTTCCTTCCGGCACTCGCTTTTGCGATGTTTTCGACGGTCGCCTGTTGCCATATCGGCCCGTACCACCGTGTGTCACTCCCACATGTGGAGCGCACACGCTGCAAGCATTTAGGCCCTTCCACTGCGGATTTTCCTTATCGCTTCTCGGCCTTTTGGCTAAGATCAAAGTGTAGTATCTGTTCTTATCAGCTTAGTATCTGATACGTCCTGCATCGCAGGACCAGAATATTAAACTCATTTTTGGCTCATGACGGAGTGCTAGGGGCTTGCTCCACCTCTGTCGCGGGTTGGCCCGGCATTGCAGTACCGCCGGGATCGGCCCACCTAAAATTAATTAAAACATAGCCTGAAATGGGCTAATATTCTGCAGTGATCAGATATTCAGCTGGTGACAAAACTTGTCGTAGATGTCGATGTCCCCAGTAGTTAGCTGCTTACACACCACGTATTGTTTTAATTAATTTAGATTATCTTAAGTACTTTTTTTTTCTTTTTTTTTTGCTGTGTGCTTGACCGCTCTTGCAGCCGCATTACACTAGGCTGGTAATTTATGGGGGCACAGGACAGTGCCTTCGGATGCCTCGATGGCGTCTCTTATGGTCCGGCCACAAATAATTTTAAATAATTTTTTTGGAGTTATGACCTTAGCTCCTCGCGAACGTCGTCGCCGCCGCCGCCGCCGCCGCCGCCGCACGCACGCAGAATACGTGTGTACACACACACACACACATATGCAGTTGGCGGTGGACGATGTAAGCACTCGGCTAGGTGTAGCTTGCGCCGGCCTCGCGACGGTCTAGCTCGCGCCGTCCTGGCGCTGCTGTGGGGCGGCGTCACGGCTTCTCCGCTGCCCTGGCAGCTAGCGGCGTTCAAATGGGAGTCGCAGTTTACTCTTCGACATGGAGGCTAGTACTGGGCTGTTGATGAGTGCTCTCGTGAAATGTCGTTCCTTCCGGCACTCGCTTTTGCGATGTTTTCGACGGTCGCCTGTTGCCATATCGGCCCGTACCACCGTGTGTCACTCCCACATGTGGAGCGCACACGCTGCAAGCATTTAGGCCCTTCCACTGCGGATTTTCCTTATCGCTTCTCGGCCTTTTGGCTAAGATCAAAGTGTAGTATCTGTTCTTATCAGCTTAGTATCTGATACGTCCTGCATCGCAGGACCAGAATATTAAACTCATTTTTGGCTCATGACGGAGTGCTAGGGGCTTGCTCCACCTCTGTCGCGGGTTGGCCCGGCATTGCAGTACCGCCGGGATCGGCCCACCTAAAATTAATTAAAACATAGCCTGAAATGGGTTAATATTCTGCAGTGATCAGATATTCAGCTGGTGACAAAACTTGTCGTAGATGTCGATGTCCCCAGTAGTTAGCTGCTTACACACCACGTATTGTTTTAATTAATTTAGATTATCTTAAGTACTTTTTTTTTCTTTTTTTTTTGCTGTGTGCTTGACCGCTCTTGCAGCCGCATTACACTAGGCTGGTAATTTATGGGGGCACAGGACAGTGCCTTCGGATGCCTCGATGGCGTCTCTTATGGTCCGGCCACAAATAATTTTAAATAATTTTTTTGGAGTTATGACCTTAGCTCCTCGCGAACGTCGTCGCCGCCGCCGCCGCCGCACGCACGCAGAATACGTGTGTACACACACACACACACACACATATGCAGTTGGCGGTGGACGATGTAAGCACTCGGCTAGGTGTAGCTTGCGCCGGCCTCGCGACGGTCTAGCTCGCGCCGTCCTGGCGCTGCTGTGGGGCGGCGTCACGGCTTCTCCGCTGCCCTGGCAGCTAGCGGCGTTCAAATGGGAGTCGCAGTTTACTCTTCGACATGGAGGCTAGTACTGGGCTGTTGATGAGTGCTCTCGTGAAATGTCGTTCCTTCCGGCACTCGCTTTTGCGATGTTTTCGACGGTCGCCTGTTGCCATATCGGCCCGTACCACCGTGTGTCACTCCCACATGTGGAGCGCACACGCTGCAAGCATTTAGGCCCTTCCACTGCGGATTTTCCTTATCGCTTCTCGGCCTTTTGGCTAAGATCAAAGTGTAGTATCTGTTCTTATCAGCTTAGTATCTGATACGTCCTGCATCGCAGGACCAGAATATTAAACTCATTTTTGGCTCATGACGGAGTGCTAGGGGCTTGCTCCACCTCTGTCGCGGGTTGGCCCGGCATTGCAGTACCGCCGGGATCGGCCCACCTAAAATTAATTAAAACATAGCCTGAAATGGGCTAATATTCTGCAGTGATCAGATATTCAGCTGGTGACAAAACTTGTCGTAGATGTCGATGTCCCCAGTAGTTAGCTGCTTACACACCACGTATTGTTTTAATTAATTTAGATTATCTTAAGTACTTTTTTTTTCTTTTTTTTTTGCTGTGTGCTTGACCGCTCTTGCAGCCGCATTACACTAGGCTGGTAATTTATGGGGGCACAGGACAGTGCCTTCGGATGCCTCGATGGCGTCTCTTATGGTCCGGCCACAAATAATTTTAAATAATTTTTTTGGAGTTATGACCTTAGCTCCTCGCGAACGTCGTCGCCGCCGCCGCCGCCGCCGCCGCCGCACGCACGCAGAATACGTGTGTACACACACACACACACACACACATATGCAGTTGGCGGTGGACGATGTAAGCACTCGGCTAGGTGTAGCTTGCGCCGGCCTCGCGACGGTCTAGCTCGCGCCGTCCTGGCGCTGCTGTGGGGCGGCGTCACGGCTTCTCCGCTGCCCTGGCAGCTAGCGGCGTTCAAATGGGAGTCGCAGTTTACTCTTCGACATGGAGGCTAGTACTGGGCTGTTGATGAGTGCTCTCGTGAAATGTCGTTCCTTCCGGCACTCGCTTTTGCGATGTTTTCGACGGTCGCCTGTTGCCATATCGGCCCGTACCACCGTGTGTCACTCCCACATGTGGAGCGCACACGCTGCAAGCATTTAGGCCCTTCCACTGCGGATTTTCCTTATCGCTTCTCGGCCTTTTGGCTAAGATCAAAGTGTAGTATCTGTTCTTATCAGCTTAGTATCTGATACGTCCTGCATCGCAGGACCAGAATATTAAACTCATTTTTGGCTCATGACGGAGTGCTAGGGGCTTGCTCCACCTCTGTCGCGGGTTGGCCCGGCATTGCAGTACCGCCGGGATCGGCCCACCTAAAATTAATTAAAACATAGCCTGAAATGGGTTAATATTCTGCAGTGATCAGATATTCAGCTGGTGACAAAACTTGTCGTAGATGTCGATGTCCCCAGTAGTTAGCTGCTTACACACCACGTATTGTTTTAATTAATTTAGATTATCTTAAGTACTTTTTTTTCTTTTTTTTTTGCTGTGTGCTTGACCGCTCTTGCAGCCGCATTACACTAGGCTGGTAATTTATGGGGGCACAGGACAGTGCCTTCGGATGCCTCGATGGCGTCTCTTATGGTCCGGCCACAAATAATTTTAAATAATTTTTTTGGAGTTATGACCTTAGCTCCTCGCGAACGTCGTCGCCGCCGCCGCCGCCGCCGCCGCCGCACGCACGCAGAATACGTGTGTACACACACACACACACATATGCAGTTGGCGGTGGACGATGTAAGCACTCGGCTAGGTGTAGCTTGCGCCGGCCTCGCGACGGTCTAGCTCGCGCCGTCCTGGCGCTGCTGTGGGGCGGCGTCACGGCTTCTCCGCTGCCCTGGCAGCTAGCGGCGTTCAAATGGGAGTCGCAGTTTACTCTTCGACATGGAGGCTAGTACTGGGCTGTTGATGAGTGCTCTCGTGAAATGTCGTTCCTTCCGGCACTCGCTTTTGCGATGTTTTCGACGGTCGCCTGTTGCCATATCGGCCCGTACCACCGTGTGTCACTCCCACATGTGGAGCGCACACGCTGCAAGCATTTAGGCCCTTCCACTGCGGATTTTCCTTATCGCTTCTCGGCCTTTTGGCTAAGATCAAAGTGTAGTATCTGTTCTTATCAGCTTAGTATCTGATACGTCCTGCATCGCAGGACCAGAATATTAAACTCATTTTTGGCTCATGACGGAGTGCTAGGGGCTTGCTCCACCTCTGTCGCGGGTTGGCCCGGCATTGCAGTACCGCCGGGATCGGCCCACCTAAAATTAATTAAAACATAGCCTGAAATGGGTTAATATTCTGCAGTGATCAGATATTCAGCTGGTGACAAAACTTGTCGTAGATGTCGATGTCCCCAGTAGTTAGCTGCTTACACACCACGTATTGTTTTAATTAATTTAGATTATCTTAAGTACTTTTTTTTTCTTTTTTTTTTGCTGTGTGCTTGACCGCTCTTGCAGCCGCATTACACTAGGCTGGTAATTTATGGGGGCACAGGACAGTGCCTTCGGATGCCTCGATGGCGTCTCTTATGGTCCGGCCACAAATAATTTTAAATAATTTTTTTGGAGTTATGACCTTAGCTCCTCGCGAACGTCGTCGCCGCCGCCGCCGCCGCCGCCGCCGCACGCACGCAGAATACGTGTGTACACACACACACACACACATATGCAGTTGGCGGTGGACGATGTAAGCACTCGGCTAGGTGTAGCTTGCGCCGGCCTCGCGACGGTCTAGCTCGCGCCGTCCTGGCGCTGCTGTGGGGCGGCGTCACGGCTTCTCCGCTGCCCTGGCAGCTAGCGGCGTTCAAATGGGAGTCGCAGTTTACTCTTCGACATGGAGGCTAGTACTGGGCTGTTGATGAGTGCTCTCGTGAAATGTCGTTCCTTCCGGCACTCGCTTTTGCGATGTTTTCGACGGTCGCCTGTTGCCATATCGGCCCGTACCACCGTGTGTCACTCCCACATGTGGAGCGCACACGCTGCAAGCATTTAGGCCCTTCCACTGCGGATTTTCCTTATCGCTTCTCGGCCTTTTGGCTAAGATCAAAGTGTAGTATCTGTTCTTATCAGCTTAGTATCTGATACGTCCTGCATCGCAGGACCAGAATATTAAACTCATTTTTGGCTCATGACGGAGTGCTAGGGGCTTGCTCCACCTCTGTCGCGGGTTGGCCCGGCATTGCAGTACCGCCGGGATCGGCCCACCTAAAATTAATTAAAACATAGCCTGAAATGGGTTAATATTCTGCAGTGATCAGATATTCAGCTGGTGACAAAACTTGTCGTAGATGTCGATGTCCCCAGTAGTTAGCTGCTTACACACCACGTATTGTTTTAATTAATTTAGATTATCTTAAGTACTTTTTTTTTCTTTTTTTTTTTGCTGTGTGCTTGACCGCTCTTGCAGCCGCATTACACTAGGCTGGTAATTTATGGGGGCACAGGACAGTGCCTTCGGATGCCTCGTTGGCGTCTCTTATGGTCCGGCCACAGATAATTTTAAATAAATTTTTTGGAGTTATGACCTTAGCTCCTCGCGAACGTCGTCGTCGTCGCCGCCGCCGCACGCACGCAGAATACGTGTGTACACACACACACACACATATGCAGTTGGCGGTGGACGATGTAAGCACTCGGCTAGGTGTAGCTCGCGCCGGCCTCGCGACGGTCTAGCTCGCGCCGGCCTGGCGCTGCTGTGGGGCGGCGTCACGGCTTCTCCGCTGCCCTGGCAGCTAGCGGCGTTCAAATGGGAGTCGCAGTTTACTCTTCGACATGGAGGCTAGTACTGGGCTGTTGATGAGTGCTCTCGTGAAATGTCGTTCCTTCCGGCACTCGCTTTTGCGATGTTTTCGACGGTCGCCTGTTGCCATATCGGCCCGTACCACCGTGTGTCACTCCCACATGTGGAGCGCACACGCTGCAAGCATTTAGGCCCTTCCACTGCGGATTTTCCTTATCGCTTCTCGGCCTTTTGGCTAAGATCAAAGTGTAGTATCTGTTCTTATCAGCTTAGTATCTGATACGTCCTGCATCGCAGGACCAGAATATTAAACTCATTTTTGGCTCATGACGGAGTGCTAGGGGCTTGCTCCACCTCTGTCGCGGGTTGGCCCGGCATTGCAGTACCGCCGGGATCGGCCCACCTAAAATTAATTAAAACATAGCCTGAAATGGGTTAATATTCTGCAGTGATCAGATATTCAGCTGGTGACAAAACTTGTCGTAGATGTCGATGTCCCCAGTAGTTAGCTGCTTACACACCACGTATTGTTTTAATTAATTTAGATTATCTTAAGTACTTTTTTTTTCTTTTTTTTTTTGCTGTGTGCTTGACCGCTCTTGCAGCCGCATTACACTAGGCTGGTAATTTATGGGGGCACAGGACAGTGCCTTCGGATGCCTCGATGGCGTCTCTTATGGTCCGGCCACAAATAATTTTAAATAATTTTTTTGGAGTTATGACCTTAGCTCCTCGCGAACGTCGTCGCCGCCGCCGCCGCCGCCGCCGCCGCACGCACGCAGAATACGTGTGTACACACACACACACACATATGCAGTTGGCGGTGGACGATGTAAGCACTCGGCTAGGTGTAGCTTGCGCCGGCCTCGCGACGGTCTAGCTCGCGCCGTTCTGGCGCTGCTGTGGGGCGGCGTCACGGCTTCTCCGCTGCCCTGGCAGCTAGCGGCGTTCAAATGGGAGTCGCAGTTTACTCTTCGACATGGAGGCTAGTACTGGGCTGTTGATGAGTGCTCTCGTGAAATGTCGTTCCTTCCGGCACTCGCTTTTGCGATGTTTTCGACGGTCGCCTGTTGCCATATCGGCCCGTACCACCGTGTGTCACTCCCACATGTGGAGCGCACACGCTGCAAGCATTTAGGCCCTTCCACTGCGGATTTTCCTTATCGCTTCTCGGCCTTTTGGCTAAGATCAAAGTGTAGTATCTGTTCTTATCAGCTTAGTATCTGATACGTCCTGCATCGCAGGACCAGAATATTAAACTCATTTTTGGCTCATGACGGAGTGCTAGGGGCTTGCTCCACCTCTGTCGCGGGTTGGCCCGGCATTGCAGTACCGCCGGGATCGGCCCACCTAAAATTAATTAAAACATAGCCTGAAATGGGTTAATATTCTGCAGTGATCAGATATTCAGCTGGTGACAAAACTTGTCGTAGATGTCGATGTCCCCAGTAGTTAGCTGCTTACACACCACGTATTGTTTTAATTAATTTAGATTATCTTAAGTACTTTTTTTTTCTTTTTTTTTTGCTGTGTGCTTGACCGCTCTTGCAGCCGCATTACACTAGGCTGGTAATTTATGGGGGCACAGGACAGTGCCTTCGGATGCCTCGATGGCGTCTCTTATGGTCCGGCCACAAATAATTTTAAATAATTTTTTTGGAGTTATGACCTTAGCTCCTCGCGAACGTCGTCGCCGCCGCCGCCGCCGCCGCCGCCGCACGCACGCAGAATACGTGTGTACACACACACACACACATATGCAGTTGGCGGTGGACGATGTAAGCACTCGGCTAGGTGTAGCTTGCGCCGGCCTCGCGACGGTCTAGCTCGCGCCGTTCTGGCGCTGCTGTGGGGCGGCGTCACGGCTTCTCCGCTGCCCTGGCAGCTAGCGGCGTTCAAATGGGAGTCGCAGTTTACTCTTCGACATGGAGGCTAGTACTGGGCTGTTGATGAGTGCTCTCGTGAAATGTCGTTCCTTCCGGCACTCGCTTTTGCGATGTTTTCGACGGTCGCCTGTTGCCATATCGGCCCGTACCACCGTGTGTCACTCCCACATGTGGAGCGCACACGCTGCAAGCATTTAGGCCCTTCCACTGCGGATTTTCCTTATCGCTTCTCGGCCTTTTGGCTAAGATCAAAGTGTAGTATCTGTTCTTATCAGCTTAGTATCTGATACGTCCTGCATCGCAGGACCAGAATATTAAACTCATTTTTGGCTCATGACGGAGTGCTAGGGGCTTGCTCCACCTCTGTCGCGGGTTGGCCCGGCATTGCAGTACCGCCGGGATCGGCCCACCTAAAATTAATTAAAACATAGCCTGAAATGGGTTAATATTCTGCAGTGATCAGATATTCAGCTGGTGACAAAACTTGTCGTAGATGTCGATGTCCCCAGTAGTTAGCTGCTTACACACCACGTATTGTTTTAATTAATTTAGATTATCTTAAGTACTTTTTTTTTCTTTTTTTTTTGCTGTGTGCTTGACCGCTCTTGCAGCCGCATTACACTAGGCTGGTAATTTATGGGGGCACAGGACAGTGCCTTCGGATGCCTCGATGGCGTCTCTTATGGTCCGAACACAAATAATTTTAAATAATTTTTTTGGAGTTATGACCTTAGCTCCTCGCGAACGTCGTCGCCGCCGCCGCCGCCGCCGCCGCCGCACGCACGCAGAATACGTGTGTACACACACACACACACATATGCAGTTGGCGGTGGACGATGTAAGCACTCGGCTAGGTGTAGCTTGCGCCGGCCTCGCGACGGTCTAGCTCGCGCCGTCCTGGCGCTGCTGTGGGGCGGCGTCACGGCTTCTCCGCTGCCCTGGCAGCTAGCGGCGTTCAAATGGGAGTCGCAGTTTACTCTTCGACATGGAGGCTAGTACTGGGCTGTTGATGAGTGCTCTCGTGAAATGTCGTTCCTTCCGGCACTCGCTTTTGCGATGTTTTCGACGGTCGCCTGTTGCCATATCGGCCCGTACCACCGTGTGTCACTCCCACATGTGGAGCGCACACGCTGCAAGCATTTAGGCCCTTCCACTGCGGATTTTCCTTATCGCTTCTCGGCCTTTTGGCTAAGATCAAAGTGTAGTATCTGTTCTTATCAGCTTAGTATCTGATACGTCCTGCATCGCAGGACCAGAATATTAAACTCATTTTTGGCTCATGACGGAGTGCTAGGGGCTTGCTCCACCTCTGTCGCGGGTTGGCCCGGCATTGCAGTACCGCCGGGATCGGCCCACCTAAAATTAATTAAAACATAGCCTGAAATGGGTTAATATTCTGCAGTGATCAGATATTCAGCTGGTGACAAAACTTGTCGTAGATGTCGATGTCCCCAGTAGTTAGCTGCTTACACACCACGTATTGTTTTAATTAATTTAGATTATCTTAAGTACTTTTTTTTTCTTTTTTTTTTGCTGTGTGCTTGACCGCTCTTGCAGCCGCATTACACTAGGCTGGTAATTTATGGGGGCACAGGACAGTGCCTTCGGATGCCTCGATGGCGTCTCTTATGGTCCGGCCACAAATAATTTTAAATAATTTTTTTGGAGTTATGACCTTAGCTCCTCGCGAACGTCGTCGCCGCCGCCGCCGCCGCCGCCGCCGCACGCACGCAGAATACGTGTGTACACACACACACACACATATGCAGTTGGCGGTGGACGATGTAAGCACTCGGCTAGGTGTAGCTTGCGCCGGCCTCGCGACGGTCTAGCTCGCGCCGTCCTGGCGCTGCTGTGGGGCGGCGTCACGGCTTCTCCGCTGCCCTGGCAGCTAGCGGCGTTCAAATGGGAGTCGCAGTTTACTCTTCGACATGGAGGCTAGTACTGGGCTGTTGATGAGTGCTCTCGTGAAATGTCGTTCCTTCCGGCACTCGCTTTTGCGATGTTTTCGACGGTCGCCTGTTGCCATATCGGCCCGTACCACCGTGTGTCACTCCCACATGTGGAGCGCACACGCTGCAAGCATTTAGGCCCTTCCACTGCGGATTTTCCTTATCGCTTCTCGGCCTTTTGGCTAAGATCAAAGTGTAGTATCTGTTCTTATCAGCTTAGTATCTGATACGTCCTGCATCGCAGGACCAGAATATTAAACTCATTTTTGGCTCATGACGGAGTGCTAGGGGCTTGCTCCACCTCTGTCGCGGGTTGGCCCGGCATTGCAGTACCGCCGGGATCGGCCCACCTAAAATTAATTAAAACATAGCCTGAAATGGGTTAATATTCTGCAGTGATCAGATATTCAGCTGGTGACAAAACTTGTCGTAGATGTCGATGTCCCCAGTAGTTAGCTGCTTACACACCACGTATTGTTTTAATTAATTTAGATTATCTTAAGTACTTTTTTTTTCTTTTTTTTTTTGCTGTGTGCTTGACCGCTCTTGCAGCCGCATTACACTAGGCTGGTAATTTATGGGGGCACAGGACAGTGCCTTCGGATGCCTCGTTGGCGTCTCTTATGGTCCGGCCACAGATAATTTTAAATAAATTTTTTGGAGTTATGACCTTAGCTCCTCGCGAACGTCGTCGTCGTCGCCGCCGCCGCCGCACGCACGCAGAATACGTGTGTACACACACACACACACATATGCAGTTGGCGGTGGACGATGTAAGCACTCGGCTAGGTGTAGCTCGCGCCGGCCTCGCGACGGTCTAGCTCGCGCCGGCCTGGCGCTGCTGTGGGGCGGCGTCACGGCTTCTCCGCTGCCCTGGCAGCTAGCGGCGTTCAAATGGGAGTCGCAGTTTACTCTTCGACATGGAGGCTAGTACTGGGCTGTTGATGAGTGCTCTCGTGAAATGTCGTTCCTTCCGGCACTCGCTTTTGCGATGTTTTCGACGGTCGCCTGTTGCCATATCGGCCCGTACCACCGTGTGTCACTCCCACATGTGGAGCGCACACGCTGCAAGCATTTAGGCCCTTCCACTGCGGATTTTCCTTATCGCTTCTCGGCCTTTTGGCTAAGATCAAAGTGTAGTATCTGTTCTTATCAGCTTAGTATCTGATACGTCCTGCATCGCAGGACCAGAATATTAAACTCATTTTTGGCTCATGACGGAGTGCTAGGGGCTTGCTCCACCTCTGTCGCGGGTTGGCCCGGCATTGCAGTACCGCCGGGATCGGCCCACCTAAAATTAATTAAAACATAGCCTGAAATGGGTTAATATTCTGCAGTGATCAGATATTCAGCTGGTGACAAAACTTGTCGTAGATGTCGATGTCCCCAGTAGTTAGCTGCTTACACACCACGTATTGTTTTAATTAATTTAGATTATCTTAAGTACTTTTTTTTTCTTTTTTTTTTGCTGTGTGCTTGACCGCTCTTGCAGCCGCATTACACTAGGCTGGTAATTTATGGGGGCACAGGACAGTGCCTTCGGATGCCTCGATGGCGTCTCTTATGGTCCGGCCACAAATAATTTTAAATAATTTTTTTGGAGTTATGACCTTAGCTCCTCGCGAACGTCGTCGCCGCCGCCGCCGCCGCCGCCGCCGCACGCACGCAGAATACGTGTGTACACACACACACACACATATGCAGTTGGCGGTGGACGATGTAAGCACTCGGCTAGGTGTAGCTTGCGCCGGCCTCGCGACGGTCTAGCTCGCGCCGTCCTGGCGCTGCTGTGGGGCGGCGTCACGGCTTCTCCGCTGCCCTGGCAGCTAGCGGCGTTCAAATGGGAGTCGCAGTTTACTCTTCGACATGGAGGCTAGTACTGGGCTGTTGATGAGTGCTCTCGTGAAATGTCGTTCCTTCCGGCACTCGCTTTTGCGATGTTTTCGACGGTCGCCTGTTGCCATATCGGCCCGTACCACCGTGTGTCACTCCCACATGTGGAGCGCACACGCTGCAAGCATTTAGGCCCTTCCACTGCGGATTTTCCTTATCGCTTCTCGGCCTTTTGGCTAAGATCAAAGTGTAGTATCTGTTCTTATCAGCTTAGTATCTGATACGTCCTGCATCGCAGGACCAGAATATTAAACTCATTTTTGGCTCATGACGGAGTGCTAGGGGCTTGCTCCACCTCTGTCGCGGGTTGGCCCGGCATTGCAGTACCGCCGGGATCGGCCCACCTAAAATTAATTAAAACATAGCCTGAAATGGGTTAATATTCTGCAGTGATCAGATATTCAGCTGGTGACAAAACTTGTCGTAGATGTCGATGTCCCCAGTAGTTAGCTGCTTACACACCACGTATTGTTTTAATTAATTTAGATTATCTTAAGTACTTTTTTTTTCTTTTTTTTTTTGCTGTGTGCTTGACCGCTCTTGCAGCCGCATTACACTAGGCTGGTAATTTATGGGGGCACAGGACAGTGCCTTCGGATGCCTCGTTGGCGTCTCTTATGGTCCGGCCACAGATAATTTTAAATAAATTTTTTGGAGTTATGACCTTAGCTCCTCGCGAACGTCGTCGTCGTCGCCGCCGCCGCCGCACGCACGCAGAATACGTGTGTACACACACACACACACATATGCAGTTGGCGGTGGACGATGTAAGCACTCGGCTAGGTGTAGCTCGCGCCGGCCTCGCGACGGTCTAGCTCGCGCCGGCCTGGCGCTGCTGTGGGGCGGCGTCACGGCTTCTCCGCTGCCCTGGCAGCTAGCGGCGTTCAAATGGGAGTCGCAGTTTACTCTTCGACATGGAGGCTAGTACTGGGCTGTTGATGAGTGCTCTCGTGAAATGTCGTTCCTTCCGGCACTCGCTTTTGCGATGTTTTCGACGGTCGCCTGTTGCCATATCGGCCCGTACCACCGTGTGTCACTCCCACATGTGGAGCGCACACGCTGCAAGCATTTAGGCCCTTCCACTGCGGATTTTCCTTATCGCTTCTCGGCCTTTTGGCTAAGATCAAAGTGTAGTATCTGTTCTTATCAGCTTAGTATCTGATACGTCCTGCATCGCAGGACCAGAATATTAAACTCATTTTTGGCTCATGACGGAGTGCTAGGGGCTTGCTCCACCTCTGTCGCGGGTTGGCCCGGCATTGCAGTACCGCCGGGATCGGCCCACCTAAAATTAATTAAAACATAGCCTGAAATGGGTTAATATTCTGCAGTGATCAGATATTCAGCTGGTGACAAAACTTGTCGTAGATGTCGATGTCCCCAGTAGTTAGCTGCTTACACACCACGTATTGTTTTAATTAATTTAGATTATCTTAAGTACTTTTTTTTCTTTTTTTTTTGCTGTGTGCTTGACCGCTCTTGCAGCCGCATTACACTAGGCTGGTAATTTATGGGGGCACAGGACAGTGCCTTCGGATGCCTCGTTGGCGTCTCTTATGGTCCGGCCACAGATAATTTTAAATAAATTTTTTGGAGTTATGACCTTAGCTCCTCGCGAACGTCGTCGTCGTCGCCGCCGCCGCCGCACGCACGCAGAATACGTGTGTACACACACACACACACATATGCAGTTGGCGGTGGACGATGTAAGCACTCGGCTAGGTGTAGCTTGCGCCGGCCTCGCGACGGTCTAGCTCGCGCCGTCCTGGCGCTGCTGTGGGGCGGCGTCACGGCTTCTCCGCTGCCCTGGCAGCTAGCGGCGTTCAAATGGGAGTCGCAGTTTACTCTTCGACATGGAGGCTAGTACTGGGCTGTTGATGAGTGCTCTCGTGAAATGTCGTTCCTTCCGGCACTCGCTTTTGCGATGTTTTCGACGGTCGCCTGTTGCCATATCGGCCCGTACCACCGTGTGTCACTCCCACATGTGGAGCGCACACGCTGCAAGCATTTAGGCCCTTCCACTGCGGATTTTCCTTATCGCTTCTCGGCCTTTTGGCTAAGATCAAAGTGTAGTATCTGTTCTTATCAGCTTAGTATCTGATACGTCCTGCATCGCAGGACCAGAATATTAAACTCATTTTTGGCTCATGACGGAGTGCTAGGGGCTTGCTCCACCTCTGTCGCGGGTTGGCCCGGCATTGCAGTACCGCCGGGATCGGCCCACCTAAAATTAATTAAAACATAGCCTGAAATGGGTTAATATTCTGCAGTGATCAGATATTCAGCTGGTGACAAAACTTGTCGTAGATGTCGATGTCCCCAGTAGTTAGCTGCTTACACACCACGTATTGTTTTAATTAATTTAGATTATCTTAAGTACTTTTTTTTTCTTTTTTTTTTTGCTGTGTGCTTGACCGCTCTTGCAGCCGCATTACACTAGGCTGGTAATTTATGGGGGCACAGGACAGTGCCTTCGGATGCCTCGTTGGCGTCTCTTATGGTCCGGCCACAGATAATTTTAAATAAATTTTTTGGAGTTATGACCTTAGCTCCTCGCGAACGTCGTCGTCGTCGCCGCCGCCGCCGCACGCACGCAGAATACGTGTGTACACACACACACACACATATGCAGTTGGCGGTGGACGATGTAAGCACTCGGCTAGGTGTAGCTCGCGCCGGCCTCGCGACGGTCTAGCTCGCGCCGGCCTGGCGCTGCTGTGGGGCGGCGTCACGGCTTCTCCGCTGCCCTGGCAGCTAGCGGCGTTCAAATGGGAGTCGCAGTTTACTCTTCGACATGGAGGCTAGTACTGGGCTGTTGATGAGTGCTCTCGTGAAATGTCGTTCCTTCCGGCACTCGCTTTTGCGATGTTTTCGACGGTCGCCTGTTGCCATATCGGCCCGTACCACCGTGTGTCACTCCCACATGTGGAGCGCACACGCTGCAAGCATTTAGGCCCTTCCACTGCGGATTTTCCTTATCGCTTCTCGGCCTTTTGGCTAAGATCAAAGTGTAGTATCTGTTCTTATCAGCTTAGTATCTGATACGTCCTGCATCGCAGGACCAGAATATTAAACTCATTTTTGGCTCATGACGGAGTGCTAGGGGCTTGCTCCACCTCTGTCGCGGGTTGGCCCGGCATTGCAGTACCGCCGGGATCGGCCCACCTAAAATTAATTAAAACATAGCCTGAAATGGGTTAATATTCTGCAGTGATCAGATATTCAGCTGGTGACAAAACTTGTCGTAGATGTCGATGTCCCCAGTAGTTAGCTGCTTACACACCACGTATTGTTTTAATTAATTTAGATTATCTTAAGTACTTTTTTTTTCTTTTTTTTTTGCTGTGTGCTTGACCGCTCTTGCAGCCGCATTACACTAGGCTGGTAATTTATGGGGGCACAGGACAGTGCCTTCGGATGCCTCGATGGCGTCTCTTATGGTCCGAACACAAATAATTTTAAATAATTTTTTTGGAGTTATGACCTTAGCTCCTCGCGAACGTCGTCGCCGCCGCCGCCGCCGCCGCCGCCGCACGCACGCAGAATACGTGTGTACACACACACACACACATATGCAGTTGGCGGTGGACGATGTAAGCACTCGGCTAGGTGTAGCTTGCGCCGGCCTCGCGACGGTCTAGCTCGCGCCGTCCTGGCGCTGCTGTGGGGCGGCGTCACGGCTTCTCCGCTGCCCTGGCAGCTAGCGGCGTTCAAATGGGAGTCGCAGTTTACTCTTCGACATGGAGGCTAGTACTGGGCTGTTGATGAGTGCTCTCGTGAAATGTCGTTCCTTCCGGCACTCGCTTTTGCGATGTTTTCGACGGTCGCCTGTTGCCATATCGGCCCGTACCACCGTGTGTCACTCCCACATGTGGAGCGCACACGCTGCAAGCATTTAGGCCCTTCCACTGCGGATTTTCCTTATCGCTTCTCGGCCTTTTGGCTAAGATCAAAGTGTAGTATCTGTTCTTATCAGCTTAGTATCTGATACGTCCTGCATCGCAGGACCAGAATATTAAACTCATTTTTGGCTCATGACGGAGTGCTAGGGGCTTGCTCCACCTCTGTCGCGGGTTGGCCCGGCATTGCAGTACCGCCGGGATCGGCCCACCTAAAATTAATTAAAACATAGCCTGAAATGGGTTAATATTCTGCAGTGATCAGATATTCAGCTGGTGACAAAACTTGTCGTAGATGTCGATGTCCCCAGTAGTTAGCTGCTTACACACCACGTATTGTTTTAATTAATTTAGATTATCTTAAGTACTTTTTTTTTCTTTTTTTTTTTGCTGTGTGCTTGACCGCTCTTGCAGCCGCATTACACTAGGCTGGTAATTTATGGGGGCACAGGACAGTGCCTTCGGATGCCTCGTTGGCGTCTCTTATGGTCCGGCCACAGATAATTTTAAATAAATTTTTTGGAGTTATGACCTTAGCTCCTCGCGAACGTCGTCGTCGTCGCCGCCGCCGCCGCACGCACGCAGAATACGTGTGTACACACACACACACACATATGCAGTTGGCGGTGGACGATGTAAGCACTCGGCTAGGTGTAGCTCGCGCCGGCCTCGCGACGGTCTAGCTCGCGCCGGCCTGGCGCTGCTGTGGGGCGGCGTCACGGCTTCTCCGCTGCCCTGGCAGCTAGCGGCGTTCAAATGGGAGTCGCAGTTTACTCTTCGACATGGAGGCTAGTACTGGGCTGTTGATGAGTGCTCTCGTGAAATGTCGTTCCTTCCGGCACTCGCTTTTGCGATGTTTTCGACGGTCGCCTGTTGCCATATCGGCCCGTACCACCGTGTGTCACTCCCACATGTGGAGCGCACACGCTGCAAGCATTTAGGCCCTTCCACTGCGGATTTTCCTTATCGCTTCTCGGCCTTTTGGCTAAGATCAAAGTGTAGTATCTGTTCTTATCAGCTTAGTATCTGATACGTCCTGCATCGCAGGACCAGAATATTAAACTCATTTTTGGCTCATGACGGAGTGCTAGGGGCTTGCTCCACCTCTGTCGCGGGTTGGCCCGGCATTGCAGTACCGCCGGGATCGGCCCACCTAAAATTAATTAAAACATAGCCTGAAATGGGTTAATATTCTGCAGTGATCAGATATTCAGCTGGTGACAAAACTTGTCGTAGATGTCGATGTCCCCAGTAGTTAGCTGCTTACACACCACGTATTGTTTTAATTAATTTAGATTATCTTAAGTACTTTTTTTTTCTTTTTTTTTTGCTGTGTGCTTGACCGCTCTTGCAGCCGCATTACACTAGGCTGGTAATTTATGGGGGCACAGGACAGTGCCTTCGGATGCCTCGATGGCGTCTCTTATGGTCCGGCCACAAATAATTTTAAATAATTTTTTTGGAGTTATGACCTTAGCTCCTCGCGAACGTCGTCGCCGCCGCCGCCGCCGCCGCCGCCGCACGCACGCAGAATACGTGTGTACACACACACACACACATATGCAGTTGGCGGTGGACGATGTAAGCACTCGGCTAGGTGTAGCTTGCGCCGGCCTCGCGACGGTCTAGCTCGCGCCGTCCTGGCGCTGCTGTGGGGCGGCGTCACGGCTTCTCCGCTGCCCTGGCAGCTAGCGGCGTTCAAATGGGAGTCGCAGTTTACTCTTCGACATGGAGGCTAGTACTGGGCTGTTGATGAGTGCTCTCGTGAAATGTCGTTCCTTCCGGCACTCGCTTTTGCGATGTTTTCGACGGTCGCCTGTTGCCATATCGGCCCGTACCACCGTGTGTCACTCCCACATGTGGAGCGCACACGCTGCAAGCATTTAGGCCCTTCCACTGCGGATTTTCCTTATCGCTTCTCGGCCTTTTGGCTAAGATCAAAGTGTAGTATCTGTTCTTATCAGCTTAGTATCTGATACGTCCTGCATCGCAGGACCAGAATATTAAACTCATTTTTGGCTCATGACGGAGTGCTAGGGGCTTGCTCCACCTCTGTCGCGGGTTGGCCCGGCATTGCAGTACCGCCGGGATCGGCCCACCTAAAATTAATTAAAACATAGCCTGAAATGGGTTAATATTCTGCAGTGATCAGATATTCAGCTGGTGACAAAACTTGTCGTAGATGTCGATGTCCCCAGTAGTTAGCTGCTTACACACCACGTATTGTTTTAATTAATTTAGATTATCTTAAGTACTTTTTTTTTCTTTTTTTTTTTGCTGTGTGCTTGACCGCTCTTGCAGCCGCATTACACTAGGCTGGTAATTTATGGGGGCACAGGACAGTGCCTTCGGATGCCTCGTTGGCGTCTCTTATGGTCCGGCCACAGATAATTTTAAATAAATTTTTTGGAGTTATGACCTTAGCTCCTCGCGAACGTCGTCGTCGTCGCCGCCGCCGCCGCACGCACGCAGAATACGTGTGTACACACACACACACACATATGCAGTTGGCGGTGGACGATGTAAGCACTCGGCTAGGTGTAGCTCGCGCCGGCCTCGCGACGGTCTAGCTCGCGCCGGCCTGGCGCTGCTGTGGGGCGGCGTCACGGCTTCTCCGCTGCCCTGGCAGCTAGCGGCGTTCAAATGGGAGTCGCAGTTTACTCTTCGACATGGAGGCTAGTACTGGGCTGTTGATGAGTGCTCTCGTGAAATGTCGTTCCTTCCGGCACTCGCTTTTGCGATGTTTTCGACGGTCGCCTGTTGCCATATCGGCCCGTACCACCGTGTGTCACTCCCACATGTGGAGCGCACACGCTGCAAGCATTTAGGCCCTTCCACTGCGGATTTTCCTTATCGCTTCTCGGCCTTTTGGCTAAGATCAAAGTGTAGTATCTGTTCTTATCAGCTTAGTATCTGATACGTCCTGCATCGCAGGACCAGAATATTAAACTCATTTTTGGCTCATGACGGAGTGCTAGGGGCTTGCTCCACCTCTGTCGCGGGTTGGCCCGGCATTGCAGTACCGCCGGGATCGGCCCACCTAAAATTAATTAAAACATAGCCTGAAATGGGTTAATATTCTGCAGTGATCAGATATTCAGCTGGTGACAAAACTTGTCGTAGATGTCGATGTCCCCAGTAGTTAGCTGCTTACACACCACGTATTGTTTTAATTAATTTAGATTATCTTAAGTACTTTTTTTTCTTTTTTTTTTGCTGTGTGCTTGACCGCTCTTGCAGCCGCATTACACTAGGCTGGTAATTTATGGGGGCACAGGACAGTGCCTTCGGATGCCTCGATGGCGTCTCTTATGGTCCGGCCACAAATAATTTTAAATAATTTTTTTGGAGTTATGACCTTAGCTCCTCGCGAACGTCGTCGCCGCCGCCGCCGCCGCCGCCGCCGCACGCACGCAGAATACGTGTGTACACACACACACACACATATGCAGTTGGCGGTGGACGATGTAAGCACTCGGCTAGGTGTAGCTTGCGCCGGCCTCGCGACGGTCTAGCTCGCGCCGTCCTGGCGCTGCTGTGGGGCGGCGTCACGGCTTCTCCGCTGCCCTGGCAGCTAGCGGCGTTCAAATGGGAGTCGCAGTTTACTCTTCGACATGGAGGCTAGTACTGGGCTGTTGATGAGTGCTCTCGTGAAATGTCGTTCCTTCCGGCACTCGCTTTTGCGATGTTTTCGACGGTCGCCTGTTGCCATATCGGCCCGTACCACCGTGTGTCACTCCCACATGTGGAGCGCACACGCTGCAAGCATTTAGGCCCTTCCACTGCGGATTTTCCTTATCGCTTCTCGGCCTTTTGGCTAAGATCAAAGTGTAGTATCTGTTCTTATCAGCTTAGTATCTGATACGTCCTGCATCGCAGGACCAGAATATTAAACTCATTTTTGGCTCATGACGGAGTGCTAGGGGCTTGCTCCACCTCTGTCGCGGGTTGGCCCGGCATTGCAGTACCGCCGGGATCGGCCCACCTAAAATTAATTAAAACATAGCCTGAAATGGGTTAATATTCTGCAGTGATCAGATATTCAGCTGGTGACAAAACTTGTCGTAGATGTCGATGTCCCCAGTAGTTAGCTGCTTACACACCACGTATTGTTTTAATTAATTTAGATTATCTTAAGTACTTTTTTTTTCTTTTTTTTTTTGCTGTGTGCTTGACCGCTCTTGCAGCCGCATTACACTAGGCTGGTAATTTATGGGGGCACAGGACAGTGCCTTCGGATGCCTCGTTGGCGTCTCTTATGGTCCGGCCACAGATAATTTTAAATAAATTTTTTGGAGTTATGACCTTAGCTCCTCGCGAACGTCGTCGTCGTCGCCGCCGCCGCCGCACGCACGCAGAATACGTGTGTACACACACACACACACATATGCAGTTGGCGGTGGACGATGTAAGCACTCGGCTAGGTGTAGCTCGCGCCGGCCTCGCGACGGTCTAGCTCGCGCCGGCCTGGCGCTGCTGTGGGGCGGCGTCACGGCTTCTCCGCTGCCCTGGCAGCTAGCGGCGTTCAAATGGGAGTCGCAGTTTACTCTTCGACATGGAGGCTAGTACTGGGCTGTTGATGAGTGCTCTCGTGAAATGTCGTTCCTTCCGGCACTCGCTTTTGCGATGTTTTCGACGGTCGCCTGTTGCCATATCGGCCCGTACCACCGTGTGTCACTCCCACATGTGGAGCGCACACGCTGCAAGCATTTAGGCCCTTCCACTGCGGATTTTCCTTATCGCTTCTCGGCCTTTTGGCTAAGATCAAAGTGTAGTATCTGTTCTTATCAGCTTAGTATCTGATACGTCCTGCATCGCAGGACCAGAATATTAAACTCATTTTTGGCTCATGACGGAGTGCTAGGGGCTTGCTCCACCTCTGTCGCGGGTTGGCCCGGCATTGCAGTACCGCCGGGATCGGCCCACCTAAAATTAATTAAAACATAGCCTGAAATGGGTTAATATTCTGCAGTGATCAGATATTCAGCTGGTGACAAAACTTGTCGTAGATGTCGATGTCCCCAGTAGTTAGCTGCTTACACACCACGTATTGTTTTAATTAATTTAGATTATCTTAAGTACTTTTTTTTTCTTTTTTTTTTGCTGTGTGCTTGACCGCTCTTGCAGCCGCATTACACTAGGCTGGTAATTTATGGGGGCACAGGACAGTGCCTTCGGATGCCTCGATGGCGTCTCTTATGGTCCGAACACAAATAATTTTAAATAATTTTTTTGGAGTTATGACCTTAGCTCCTCGCGAACGTCGTCGCCGCCGCCGCCGCCGCCGCCGCCGCACGCACGCAGAATACGTGTGTACACACACACACACACATATGCAGTTGGCGGTGGACGATGTAAGCACTCGGCTAGGTGTAGCTTGCGCCGGCCTCGCGACGGTCTAGCTCGCGCCGTCCTGGCGCTGCTGTGGGGCGGCGTCACGGCTTCTCCGCTGCCCTGGCAGCTAGCGGCGTTCAAATGGGAGTCGCAGTTTACTCTTCGACATGGAGGCTAGTACTGGGCTGTTGATGAGTGCTCTCGTGAAATGTCGTTCCTTCCGGCACTCGCTTTTGCGATGTTTTCGACGGTCGCCTGTTGCCATATCGGCCCGTACCACCGTGTGTCACTCCCACATGTGGAGCGCACACGCTGCAAGCATTTAGGCCCTTCCACTGCGGATTTTCCTTATCGCTTCTCGGCCTTTTGGCTAAGATCAAAGTGTAGTATCTGTTCTTATCAGCTTAGTATCTGATACGTCCTGCATCGCAGGACCAGAATATTAAACTCATTTTTGGCTCATGACGGAGTGCTAGGGGCTTGCTCCACCTCTGTCGCGGGTTGGCCCGGCATTGCAGTACCGCCGGGATCGGCCCACCTAAAATTAATTAAAACATAGCCTGAAATGGGTTAATATTCTGCAGTGATCAGATATTCAGCTGGTGACAAAACTTGTCGTAGATGTCGATGTCCCCAGTAGTTAGCTGCTTACACACCACGTATTGTTTTAATTAATTTAGATTATCTTAAGTACTTTTTTTTCTTTTTTTTTTTGCTGTGTGCTTGACCGCTCTTGCAGCCGCATTACACTAGGCTGGTAATTTATGGGGGCACAGGACAGTGCCTTCGGATGCCTCGTTGGCGTCTCTTATGGTCCGGCCACAGATAATTTTAAATAAATTTTTTGGAGTTATGACCTTAGCTCCTCGCGAACGTCGTCGTCGTCGCCGCCGCCGCACGCACGCAGAATACGTGTGTACACACACACACACACATATGCAGTTGGCGGTGGACGATGTAAGCACTCGGCTAGGTGTAGCTCGCGCCGGCCTCGCGACGGTCTAGCTCGCGCCGGCCTGGCGCTGCTGTGGGGCGGCGTCACGGCTTCTCCGCTGCCCTGGCAGCTAGCGGCGTTCAAATGGGAGTCGCAGTTTACTCTTCGACATGGAGGCTAGTACTGGGCTGTTGATGAGTGCTCTCGTGAAATGTCGTTCCTTCCGGCACTCGCTTTTGCGATGTTTTCGACGGTCGCCTGTTGCCATATCGGCCCGTACCACCGTGTGTCACTCCCACATGTGGAGCGCACACGCTGCAAGCATTTAGGCCCTTCCACTGCGGATTTTCCTTATCGCTTCTCGGCCTTTTGGCTAAGATCAAAGTGTAGTATCTGTTCTTATCAGCTTAGTATCTGATACGTCCTGCATCGCAGGACCAGAATATTAAACTCATTTTTGGCTCATGACGGAGTGCTAGGGGCTTGCTCCACCTCTGTCGCGGGTTGGCCCGGCATTGCAGTACCGCCGGGATCGGCCCACCTAAAATTAATTAAAACATAGCCTGAAATGGGTTAATATTCTGCAGTGATCAGATATTCAGCTGGTGACAAAACTTGTCGTAGATGTCGATGTCCCCAGTAGTTAGCTGCTTACACACCACGTATTGTTTTAATTAATTTAGATTATCTTAAGTACTTTTTTTTTCTTTTTTTTTTGCTGTGTGCTTGACCGCTCTTGCAGCCGCATTACACTAGGCTGGTAATTTATGGGGGCACAGGACAGTGCCTTCGGATGCCTCGATGGCGTCTCTTATGGTCCGGCCACAAATAATTTTAAATAATTTTTTTGGAGTTATGACCTTAGCTCCTCGCGAACGTCGTCGCCGCCGCCGCCGCCGCCGCCGCCGCACGCACGCAGAATACGTGTGTACACACACACACACACATATGCAGTTGGCGGTGGACGATGTAAGCACTCGGCTAGGTGTAGCTTGCGCCGGCCTCGCGACGGTCTAGCTCGCGCCGTTCTGGCGCTGCTGTGGGGCGGCGTCACGGCTTCTCCGCTGCCCTGGCAGCTAGCGGCGTTCAAATGGGAGTCGCAGTTTACTCTTCGACATGGAGGCTAGTACTGGGCTGTTGATGAGTGCTCTCGTGAAATGTCGTTCCTTCCGGCACTCGCTTTTGCGATGTTTTCGACGGTCGCCTGTTGCCATATCGGCCCGTACCACCGTGTGTCACTCCCACATGTGGAGCGCACACGCTGCAAGCATTTAGGCCCTTCCACTGCGGATTTTCCTTATCGCTTCTCGGCCTTTTGGCTAAGATCAAAGTGTAGTATCTGTTCTTATCAGCTTAGTATCTGATACGTCCTGCATCGCAGGACCAGAATATTAAACTCATTTTTGGCTCATGACGGAGTGCTAGGGGCTTGCTCCACCTCTGTCGCGGGTTGGCCCGGCATTGCAGTACCGCCGGGATCGGCCCACCTAAAATTAATTAAAACATAGCCTGAAATGGGTTAATATTCTGCAGTGATCAGATATTCAGCTGGTGACAAAACTTGTCGTAGATGTCGATGTCCCCAGTAGTTAGCTGCTTACACACCACGTATTGTTTTAATTAATTTAGATTATCTTAAGTACTTTTTTTTTCTTTTTTTTTTGCTGTGTGCTTGACCGCTCTTGCAGCCGCATTACACTAGGCTGGTAATTTATGGGGGCACAGGACAGTGCCTTCGGATGCCTCGATGGCGTCTCTTATGGTCCGGCCACAAATAATTTTAAATAATTTTTTTGGAGTTATGACCTTAGCTCCTCGCGAACGTCGTCGCCGCCGCCGCCGCCGCCGCCGCCGCACGCACGCAGAATACGTGTGTACACACACACACACACATATGCAGTTGGCGGTGGACGATGTAAGCACTCGGCTAGGTGTAGCTTGCGCCGGCCTCGCGACGGTCTAGCTCGCGCCGTTCTGGCGCTGCTGTGGGGCGGCGTCACGGCTTCTCCGCTGCCCTGGCAGCTAGCGGCGTTCAAATGGGAGTCGCAGTTTACTCTTCGACATGGAGGCTAGTACTGGGCTGTTGATGAGTGCTCTCGTGAAATGTCGTTCCTTCCGGCACTCGCTTTTGCGATGTTTTCGACGGTCGCCTGTTGCCATATCGGCCCGTACCACCGTGTGTCACTCCCACATGTGGAGCGCACACGCTGCAAGCATTTAGGCCCTTCCACTGCGGATTTTCCTTATCGCTTCTCGGCCTTTTGGCTAAGATCAAAGTGTAGTATCTGTTCTTATCAGCTTAGTATCTGATACGTCCTGCATCGCAGGACCAGAATATTAAACTCATTTTTGGCTCATGACGGAGTGCTAGGGGCTTGCTCCACCTCTGTCGCGGGTTGGCCCGGCATTGCAGTACCGCCGGGATCGGCCCACCTAAAATTAATTAAAACATAGCCTGAAATGGGTTAATATTCTGCAGTGATCAGATATTCAGCTGGTGACAAAACTTGTCGTAGATGTCGATGTCCCCAGTAGTTAGCTGCTTACACACCACGTATTGTTTTAATTAATTTAGATTATCTTAAGTACTTTTTTTTTCTTTTTTTTTTGCTGTGTGCTTGACCGCTCTTGCAGCCGCATTACACTAGGCTGGTAATTTATGGGGGCACAGGACAGTGCCTTCGGATGCCTCGATGGCGTCTCTTATGGTCCGGCCACAAATAATTTTAAATAATTTTTTTGGAGTTATGACCTTAGCTCCTCGCGAACGTCGTCGCCGCCGCCGCCGCCGCCGCCGCCGCACGCACGCAGAATACGTGTGTACACACACACACACACATATGCAGTTGGCGGTGGACGATGTAAGCACTCGGCTAGGTGTAGCTTGCGCCGGCCTCGCGACGGTCTAGCTCGCGCCGTTCTGGCGCTGCTGTGGGGCGGCGTCACGGCTTCTCCGCTGCCCTGGCAGCTAGCGGCGTTCAAATGGGAGTCGCAGTTTACTCTTCGACATGGAGGCTAGTACTGGGCTGTTGATGAGTGCTCTCGTGAAATGTCGTTCCTTCCGGCACTCGCTTTTGCGATGTTTTCGACGGTCGCCTGTTGCCATATCGGCCCGTACCACCGTGTGTCACTCCCACATGTGGAGCGCACACGCTGCAAGCATTTAGGCCCTTCCACTGCGGATTTTCCTTATCGCTTCTCGGCCTTTTGGCTAAGATCAAAGTGTAGTATCTGTTCTTATCAGCTTAGTATCTGATACGTCCTGCATCGCAGGACCAGAATATTAAACTCATTTTTGGCTCATGACGGAGTGCTAGGGGCTTGCTCCACCTCTGTCGCGGGTTGGCCCGGCATTGCAGTACCGCCGGGATCGGCCCACCTAAAATTAATTAAAACATAGCCTGAAATGGGTTAATATTCTGCAGTGATCAGATATTCAGCTGGTGACAAAACTTGTCGTAGATGTCGATGTCCCCAGTAGTTAGCTGCTTACACACCACGTATTGTTTTAATTAATTTAGATTATCTTAAGTACTTTTTTTTTCTTTTTTTTTTGCTGTGTGCTTGACCGCTCTTGCAGCCGCATTACACTAGGCTGGTAATTTATGGGGGCACAGGACAGTGCCTTCGGATGCCTCGATGGCGTCTCTTATGGTCCGGCCACAAATAATTTTAAATAATTTTTTTGGAGTTATGACCTTAGCTCCTCGCGAACGTCGTGCCGCCGCCGCCGCCGCCGCCGCCGCCGCACGCACGCAGAATACGTGTGTACACACACACACACACATATGCAGTTGGCGGTGGACGATGTAAGCACTCGGCTAGGTGTAGCTTGCGCCGGCCTCGCGACGGTCTAGCTCGCGCCGTCCTGGCGCTGCTGTGGGGCGGCGTCACGGCTTCTCCGCTGCCCTGGCAGCTAGCGGCGTTCAAATGGGAGTCGCAGTTTACTCTTCGACATGGAGGCTAGTACTGGGCTGTTGATGAGTGCTCTCGTGAAATGTCGTTCCTTCCGGCACTCGCTTTTGCGATGTTTTCGACGGTCGCCTGTTGCCATATCGGCCCGTACCACCGTGTGTCACTCCCACATGTGGAGCGCACACGCTGCAAGCATTTAGGCCCTTCCACTGCGGATTTTCCTTATCGCTTCTCGGCCTTTTGGCTAAGATCAAAGTGTAGTATCTGTTCTTATCAGCTTAGTATCTGATACGTCCTGCATCGCAGGACCAGAATATTAAACTCATTTTTGGCTCATGACGGAGTGCTAGGGGCTTGCTCCACCTCTGTCGCGGGTTGGCCCGGCATTGCAGTACCGCCGGGATCGGCCCACCTAAAATTAATTAAAACATAGCCTGAAATGGGTTAATATTCTGCAGTGATCAGATATTCAGCTGGTGACAAAACTTGTCGTAGATGTCGATGTCCCCAGTAGTTAGCTGCTTACACACCACGTATTGTTTTAATTAATTTAGATTATCTTAAGTACTTTTTTTTTCTTTTTTTTTTGCTGTGTGCTTGACCGCTCTTGCAGCCGCATTACACTAGGCTGGTAATTTATGGGGGCACAGGACAGTGCCTTCGGATGCCTCGATGGCGTCTCTTATGGTCCGGCCACAAATAATTTTAAATAATTTTTTTGGAGTTATGACCTTAGCTCCTCGCGAACGTCGTCGCCGCCGCCGCCGCCGCCGCCGCCGCACGCACGCAGAATACGTGTGTACACACACACACACACATATGCAGTTGGCGGTGGACGATGTAAGCACTCGGCTAGGTGTAGCTTGCGCCGGCCTCGCGACGGTCTAGCTCGCGCCGTCCTGGCGCTGCTGTGGGGCGGCGTCACGGCTTCTCCGCTGCCCTGGCAGCTAGCGGCGTTCAAATGGGAGTCGCAGTTTACTCTTCGACATGGAGGCTAGTACTGGGCTGTTGATGAGTGCTCTCGTGAAATGTCGTTCCTTCCGGCACTCGCTTTTGCGATGTTTTCGACGGTCGCCTGTTGCCATATCGGCCCGTACCACCGTGTGTCACTCCCACATGTGGAGCGCACACGCTGCAAGCATTTAGGCCCTTCCACTGCGGATTTTCCTTATCGCTTCTCGGCCTTTTGGCTAAGATCAAAGTGTAGTATCTGTTCTTATCAGCTTAGTATCTGATACGTCCTGCATCGCAGGACCAGAATATTAAACTCATTTTTGGCTCATGACGGAGTGCTAGGGGCTTGCTCCACCTCTGTCGCGGGTTGGCCCGGCATTGCAGTACCGCCGGGATCGGCCCACCTAAAATTAATTAAAACATAGCCTGAAATGGGTTAATATTCTGCAGTGATCAGATATTCAGCTGGTGACAAAACTTGTCGTAGATGTCGATGTCCCCAGTAGTTAGCTGCTTACACACCACGTATTGTTTTAATTAATTTAGATTATCTTAAGTACTTTTTTTTTCTTTTTTTTTTTGCTGTGTGCTTGACCGCTCTTGCAGCCGCATTACACTAGGCTGGTAATTTATGGGGGCACAGGACAGTGCCTTCGGATGCCTCGTTGGCGTCTCTTATGGTCCGGCCACAGATAATTTTAAATAAATTTTTTGGAGTTATGACCTTAGCTCCTCGCGAACGTCGTCGTCGTCGCCGCCGCCGCCGCACGCACGCAGAATACGTGTGTACACACACACACACACATATGCAGTTGGCGGTGGACGATGTAAGCACTCGGCTAGGTGTAGCTCGCGCCGGCCTCGCGACGGTCTAGCTCGCGCCGGCCTGGCGCTGCTGTGGGGCGGCGTCACGGCTTCTCCGCTGCCCTGGCAGCTAGCGGCGTTCAAATGGGAGTCGCAGTTTACTCTTCGACATGGAGGCTAGTACTGGGCTGTTGATGAGTGCTCTCGTGAAATGTCGTTCCTTCCGGCACTCGCTTTTGCGATGTTTTCGACGGTCGCCTGTTGCCATATCGGCCCGTACCACCGTGTGTCACTCCCACATGTGGAGCGCACACGCTGCAAGCATTTAGGCCCTTCCACTGCGGATTTTCCTTATCGCTTCTCGGCCTTTTGGCTAAGATCA
>NW_026045710.1:0-18787 GCF_023898315.1 Schistocerca nitens
AAAGGAAGAAAAAAAGAAGGGGAGCCAACAGCACCCGGTGGTCCCAGGCGGTCACCCATCCAAGTACTAACCGGGCCCGATGTGGCTTAACTTCGGTGATCGGACGAGAACCGGTGTATTTAACATGGTATGGCCGTTGGCGTACATATACTGTAGGCGCACGGCAGAATTCGCATTCGGCTCTTCTCCCAACACACAAAATGTTAGTTTTCGGCCGCATTTGACGAAAGCACCTCCTTCCGCAACAGCGAGTTCCTCGAGGACGGCGCGGAGTGCGCGCCCGACGTCCCAGCAGAACGATTGCCGAATTGGCGAGCGCGCCGTCGCGTGTGTGAGACGCACAGCTGCTCGTAGCACCTCCTGTCATTCGCTTGTCGCGTGCAACCTTCGACACTCGCGGAAGGCGTATCTCGTCCCTGGTGTCCAGGCGTATGCTCTGTGCGGGGTGTGGCAGTGTCGTGCTGGAGGGCGCCACTGGTAGCGATGTGAGCTTCCTCGCCTCGCTTCGCCTCACACCGGGTGTTTGCATAGTTGGCAGTGCATTCGCACCTTTCCTATCCCTGTCCCCGTACCGACTTGGCCCGACTTTGCTCGACTGCCGCTCGCTGCCGCTCGGGTCGTGGTCCATATGACGGCGCAAGCACGACAAACGTCTGCGGGACTAGACGACGCGACTAAGGAATAAATTTATGATTACAAATCAAATTTGGAACTGTACAGTGCAGCACAACAATAGGCGCTGACGCATTTCAGGGCAGATTCGTACTGTTTTATCGTTTTCAAAGACTTCCCGGCAAACTTCGTTAGCACATTCTCCCTCAAACTGAGTTAATTACCGCATTATCGTACCGTTGCATTACTTTAAAATGCTTAAGAAAGCATCTTTGTCATAACAGAAAGGTAGTATGAAACGACTGCTGGCAGGATGGCGGCTTAAAAAGGAAAAAATGCAGGGGAGCCAAAAGTACCATTTTTATTGGTTCATTTTTATTTTATTTTATTTTTTTTTGTTTTCGCACCATTACAGTAGTTTAAAATGCTTAAGGAAACGTCTTTGTCACAACAGAAGGGTAGTATCGAAAGAGGGCTGGCAGGAGTAGCGATATAAAAAGGAAGAAAAAAAGAAGGGGAGCCAACAGCACCCGGTGGTCCCAGGCGGTCACCCATCCAAGTACTAACCGGGCCCGATGTTGCTTAACTTCGGTGATCGGACGAGAACCGGTGTATTTAACATGGTATGGCCGTTGGCGTACATATACTGTAGGCGCACGGCAGAATTCGCATTCGGCTCTTCTCCCAACACACAAAATGTTAGTTTTCGGCCGCATTTGACGAAAGCACCTCCTTCCGCAACAGCGAGTTCCTCGAGGACGGCGCGGAGTGCGCGCCCGACGTCCCAGCAGAACGATTGCCGAATTGGCGAGCGCGCCGTCGCGTGTGTGAGACGCACAGCTGCTCGTAGCACCTCCTGTCATTCGCTTGTCGCGTGCAACCTTCGACACTCGCGGAAGGCGTATCTCGTCCCTGGTGTCCAGGCGTATGCTCTGTGCGGGGTGTGGCAGTGTCGTGCTGGAGGGCGCCACTGGTAGCGATGTGAGCTTCCTCGCCTCGCTTCGCCTCACACCGGGTGTTTGCATAGTTGGCAGTGCATTCGCACCTTTCCTATCCCTGTCCCCGTACCGACTTGGCCCGACTTTGCTCGACTGCCGCTCGCTGCCGCTCGGGTCGTGGTCCATATGACGGCGCAAGCACGACAAACGTCTGCGGGACTAGACGACGCGACTAAGGAATAAATTTATGATTACAAATCAAATTTGGAACTGTACAGTGCAGCACAACAATAGGCGCTGACGCATTTCAGGGCAGATTCGTACTGTTTTATCGTTTTCAAAGACTTCCCGGCAAACTTCGTTAGCACATTCTCCCTCAAACTGAGTTAATTACCGCATTATCGTACCGTTGCATTACTTTAAAATGCTTAAGAAAGCATCTTTGTCATAACAGAAAGGTAGTATGAAACGACTGCTGGCAGGATGGCGGCTTAAAAAGGAAAAAATGCAGGGGAGCCAAAAGTACCATTTTTATTGGTTCATTTTTATTTTATTTTATTTTTTTTTGTTTTCGCACCATTACAGTAGTTTAAAATGCTTAAGGAAACGTCTTTGTCACAACAGAAGGGTAGTATCGAAAGAGGGCTGGCAGGAGTAGCGATATAAAAAGGAAGAAAAAAAGAAGGGGAGCCAACAGCACCCGGTGGTCCCAGGCGGTCACCCATCCAAGTACTAACCGGGCCCGATGTGGCTTAACTTCGGTGATCGGACGAGAACCGGTGTATTTAACATGGTATGGCCGTTGGCGTACATATACTGTAGGCGCACGGCAGAATTCGCATTCGGCTCTTCTCCCAACACACAAAATGTTAGTTTTCGGCCGCATTTGACGAAAGCACCTCCTTCCGCAACAGCGAGTTCCTCGAGGACGGCGCGGAGTGCGCGCCCGACGTCCCAGCAGAACGATTGCCGAATTGGCGAGCGCGCCGTCGCGTGTGTGAGACGCACAGCTGCTCGTAGCACCTCCTGTCATTCGCTTGTCGCGTGCAACCTTCGACACTCGCGGAAGGCGTATCTCGTCCCTGGTGTCCAGGCGTATGCTCTGTGCGGGGTGTGGCAGTGTCGTGCTGGAGGGCGCCACTGGTAGCGATGTGAGCTTCCTCGCCTCGCTTCGCCTCACACCGGGTGTTTGCATAGTTGGCAGTGCATTCGCACCTTTCCTATCCCTGTCCCCGTACCGACTTGGCCCGACTTTGCTCGACTGCCGCTCGCTGCCGCTCGGGTCGTGGTCCATATGACGGCGCAAGCACGACAAACGTCTGCGGGACTAGACGACGCGACTAAGGAATAAATTTATGATTACAAATCAAATTTGGAACTGTACAGTGCAGCACAACAATAGGCGCTGACGCATTTCAGGGCAGATTCGTACTGTTTTATCGTTTTCAAAGACTTCCCGGCAAACTTCGTTAGCACATTCTCCCTCAAACTGAGTTAATTACCGCATTATCGTACCGTTGCATTACTTTAAAATGCTTAAGAAAGCATCTTTGTCATAACAGAAAGGTAGTATGAAACGACTGCTGGCAGGATGGCGGCTTAAAAAGGAAAAAATGCAGGGGAGCCAAAAGTACCATTTTTATTGGTTCATTTTTATTTTATTTTATTTTTTTTTGTTTTCGCACCATTACAGTAGTTTAAAATGCTTAAGGAAACGTCTTTGTCACAACAGAAGGGTAGTATCGAAAGAGGGCTGGCAGGAGTAGCGATATAAAAAGGAAGAAAAAAAGAAGGGGAGCCAACAGCACCCGGTGGTCCCAGGCGGTCACCCATCCAAGTACTAACCGGGCCCGATGTTGCTTAACTTCGGTGATCGGACGAGAACCGGTGTATTTAACATGGTATGGCCGTTGGCGTACATATACTGTAGGCGCACGGCAGAATTCGCATTCGGCTCTTCTCCCAACACACAAAATGTTAGTTTTCGGCCGCATTTGACGAAAGCACCTCCTTCCGCAACAGCGAGTTCCTCGAGGACGGCGCGGAGTGCGCGCCCGACGTCCCAGCAGAACGATTGCCGAATTGGCGAGCGCGCCGTCGCGTGTGTGAGACGCACAGCTGCTCGTAGCACCTCCTGTCATTCGCTTGTCGCGTGCAACCTTCGACACTCGCGGAAGGCGTATCTCGTCCCTGGTGTCCAGGCGTATGCTCTGTGCGGGGTGTGGCAGTGTCGTGCTGGAGGGCGCCACTGGTAGCGATGTGAGCTTCCTCGCCTCGCTTCGCCTCACACCGGGTGTTTGCATAGTTGGCAGTGCATTCGCACCTTTCCTATCCCTGTCCCCGTACCGACTTGGCCCGACTTTGCTCGACTGCCGCTCGCTGCCGCTCGGGTCGTGGTCCATATGACGGCGCAAGCACGACAAACGTCTGCGGGACTAGACGACGCGACTAAGGAATAAATTTATGATTACAAATCAAATTTGGAACTGTACAGTGCAGCACAACAATAGGCGCTGACGCATTTCAGGGCAGATTCGTACTGTTTTATCGTTTTCAAAGACTTCCCGGCAAACTTCGTTAGCACATTCTCCCTCAAACTGAGTTAATTACCGCATTATCGTACCGTTGCATTACTTTAAAATGCTTAAGAAAGCATCTTTGTCATAACAGAAAGGTAGTATGAAACGACTGCTGGCAGGATGGCGGCTTAAAAAGGAAAAAATGCAGGGGAGCCAAAAGTACCATTTTTATTGGTTCATTTTTATTTTATTTTATTTTTTTTTGTTTTCGCACCATTACAGTAGTTTAAAATGCTTAAGGAAACGTCTTTGTCACAACAGAAGGGTAGTATCGAAAGAGGGCTGGCAGGAGTAGCGATATAAAAAGGAAGAAAAAAAGAAGGGGAGCCAACAGCACCCGGTGGTCCCAGGCGGTCACCCATCCAAGTACTAACCGGGCCCGATGTGGCTTAACTTCGGTGATCGGACGAGAACCGGTGTATTTAACATGGTATGGCCGTTGGCGTACATATACTGTAGGCGCACGGCAGAATTCGCATTCGGCTCTTCTCCCAACACACAAAATGTTAGTTTTCGGCCGCATTTGACGAAAGCACCTCCTTCCGCAACAGCGAGTTCCTCGAGGACGGCGCGGAGTGCGCGCCCGACGTCCCAGCAGAACGATTGCCGAATTGGCGAGCGCGCCGTCGCGTGTGTGAGACGCACAGCTGCTCGTAGCACCTCCTGTCATTCGCTTGTCGCGTGCAACCTTCGACACTCGCGGAAGGCGTATCTCGTCCCTGGTGTCCAGGCGTATGCTCTGTGCGGGGTGTGGCAGTGTCGTGCTGGAGGGCGCCACTGGTAGCGATGTGAGCTTCCTCGCCTCGCTTCGCCTCACACCGGGTGTTTGCATAGTTGGCAGTGCATTCGCACCTTTCCTATCCCTGTCCCCGTACCGACTTGGCCCGACTTTGCTCGACTGCCGCTCGCTGCCGCTCGGGTCGTGGTCCATATGACGGCGCAAGCACGACAAACGTCTGCGGGACTAGACGACGCGACTAAGGAATAAATTTATGATTACAAATCAAATTTGGAACTGTACAGTGCAGCACAACAATAGGCGCTGACGCATTTCAGGGCAGATTCGTACTGTTTTATCGTTTTCAAAGACTTCCCGGCAAACTTCGTTAGCACATTCTCCCTCAAACTGAGTTAATTACCGCATTATCGTACCGTTGCATTACTTTAAAATGCTTAAGAAAGCATCTTTGTCATAACAGAAAGGTAGTATGAAACGACTGCTGGCAGGATGGCGGCTTAAAAAGGAAAAAATGCAGGGGAGCCAAAAGTACCATTTTTATTGGTTCATTTTTATTTTATTTTATTTTTTTTTGTTTTCGCACCATTACAGTAGTTTAAAATGCTTAAGGAAACGTCTTTGTCACAACAGAAGGGTAGTATCGAAAGAGGGCTGGCAGGAGTAGCGATATAAAAAGGAAGAAAAAAAGAAGGGGAGCCAACAGCACCCGGTGGTCCCAGGCGGTCACCCATCCAAGTACTAACCGGGCCCGATGTTGCTTAACTTCGGTGATCGGACGAGAACCGGTGTATTTAACATGGTATGGCCGTTGGCGTACATATACTGTAGGCGCACGGCAGAATTCGCATTCGGCTCTTCTCCCAACACACAAAATGTTAGTTTTCGGCCGCATTTGACGAAAGCACCTCCTTCCGCAACAGCGAGTTCCTCGAGGACGGCGCGGAGTGCGCGCCCGACGTCCCAGCAGAACGATTGCCGAATTGGCGAGCGCGCCGTCGCGTGTGTGAGACGCACAGCTGCTCGTAGCACCTCCTGTCATTCGCTTGTCGCGTGCAACCTTCGACACTCGCGGAAGGCGTATCTCGTCCCTGGTGTCCAGGCGTATGCTCTGTGCGGGGTGTGGCAGTGTCGTGCTGGAGGGCGCCACTGGTAGCGATGTGAGCTTCCTCGCCTCGCTTCGCCTCACACCGGGTGTTTGCATAGTTGGCAGTGCATTCGCACCTTTCCTATCCCTGTCCCCGTACCGACTTGGCCCGACTTTGCTCGACTGCCGCTCGCTGCCGCTCGGGTCGTGGTCCATATGACGGCGCAAGCACGACAAACGTCTGCGGGACTAGACGACGCGACTAAGGAATAAATTTATGATTACAAATCAAATTTGGAACTGTACAGTGCAGCACAACAATAGGCGCTGACGCATTTCAGGGCAGATTCGTACTGTTTTATCGTTTTCAAAGACTTCCCGGCAAACTTCGTTAGCACATTCTCCCTCAAACTGAGTTAATTACCGCATTATCGTACCGTTGCATTACTTTAAAATGCTTAAGAAAGCATCTTTGTCATAACAGAAAGGTAGTATGAAACGACTGCTGGCAGGATGGCGGCTTAAAAAGGAAAAAATGCAGGGGAGCCAAAAGTACCATTTTTATTGGTTCATTTTTATTTTATTTTTTTTTTTTTTGTTTTCGCACCATTACAGTAGTTTAAAATGCTTAAGGAAACGTCTTTGTCACAACAGAAGGGTAGTATCGAAAGAGGGCTGGCAGGAGTAGCGATATAAAAAGGAAGAAAAAAAGAAGGGGAGCCAACAGCACCCGGTGGTCCCAGGCGGTCACCCATCCAAGTACTAACCGGGCCCGATGTGGCTTAACTTCGGTGATCGGACGAGAACCGGTGTATTTAACATGGTATGGCCGTTGGCGTACATATACTGTAGGCGCACGGCAGAATTCGCATTCGGCTCTTCTCCCAACACACAAAATGTTAGTTTTCGGCCGCATTTGACGAAAGCACCTCCTTCCGCAACAGCGAGTTCCTCGAGGACGGCGCGGAGTGCGCGCCCGACGTCCCAGCAGAACGATTGCCGAATTGGCGAGCGCGCCGTCGCGTGTGTGAGACGCACAGCTGCTCGTAGCACCTCCTGTCATTCGCTTGTCGCGTGCAACCTTCGACACTCGCGGAAGGCGTATCTCGTCCCTGGTGTCCAGGCGTATGCTCTGTGCGGGGTGTGGCAGTGTCGTGCTGGAGGGCGCCACTGGTAGCGATGTGAGCTTCCTCGCCTCGCTTCGCCTCACACCGGGTGTTTGCATAGTTGGCAGTGCATTCGCACCTTTCCTATCCCTGTCCCCGTACCGACTTGGCCCGACTTTGCTCGACTGCCGCTCGCTGCCGCTCGGGTCGTGGTCCATATGACGGCGCAAGCACGACAAACGTCTGCGGGACTAGACGACGCGACTAAGGAATAAATTTATGATTACAAATCAAATTTGGAACTGTACAGTGCAGCACAACAATAGGCGCTGACGCATTTCAGGGCAGATTCGTACTGTTTTATCGTTTTCAAAGACTTCCCGGCAAACTTCGTTAGCACATTCTCCCTCAAACTGAGTTAATTACCGCATTATCGTACCGTTGCATTACTTTAAAATGCTTAAGAAAGCATCTTTGTCATAACAGAAAGGTAGTATGAAACGACTGCTGGCAGGATGGCGGCTTAAAAAGGAAAAAATGCAGGGGAGCCAAAAGTACCATTTTTATTGGTTCATTTTTATTTTATTTTATTTTTTTTTGTTTTCGCACCATTACAGTAGTTTAAAATGCTTAAGGAAACGTCTTTGTCACAACAGAAGGGTAGTATCGAAAGAGGGCTGGCAGGAGTAGCGATATAAAAAGGAAGAAAAAAAGAAGGGGAGCCAACAGCACCCGGTGGTCCCAGGCGGTCACCCATCCAAGTACTAACCGGGCCCGATGTTGCTTAACTTCGGTGATCGGACGAGAACCGGTGTATTTAACATGGTATGGCCGTTGGCGTACATATACTGTAGGCGCACGGCAGAATTCGCATTCGGCTCTTCTCCCAACACACAAAATGTTAGTTTTCGGCCGCATTTGACGAAAGCACCTCCTTCCGCAACAGCGAGTTCCTCGAGGACGGCGCGGAGTGCGCGCCCGACGTCCCAGCAGAACGATTGCCGAATTGGCGAGCGCGCCGTCGCGTGTGTGAAACGCACAGCTGCTCGTAGCACCTCCTGTCATTCGCTTGTCGCGTGCAACCTTCGACACTCGCGGAAGGCGTATCTCGTCCCTGGTGTCCAGGCGTATGCTCTGTGCGGGGTGTGGCAGTGTCGTGCTGGAGGGCGCCACTGGTAGCGATGTGAGCTTCCTCGCCTCGCTTCGCCTCACACCGGGTGTTTGCATAGTTGGCAGTGCATTCGCACCTTTCCTATCCCTGTCCCCGTACCGACTTGGCCCGACTTTGCTCGACTGCCGCTCGCTGCCGCTCGGGTCGTGGTCCATATGACGGCGCAAGCACGACAAACGTCTGCGGGACTAGACGACGCGACTAAGGAATAAATTTATGATTACAAATCAAATTTGGAACTGTACAGTGCAGCACAACAATAGGCGCTGACGCATTTCAGGGCAGATTCGTACTGTTTTATCGTTTTCAAAGACTTCCCGGCAAACTTCGTTAGCACATTCTCCCTCAAACTGAGTTAATTACCGCATTATCGTACCGTTGCATTACTTTAAAATGCTTAAGAAAGCATCTTTGTCATAACAGAAAGGTAGTATGAAACGACTGCTGGCAGGATGGCGGCTTAAAAAGGAAAAAATGCAGGGGAGCCAAAAGTACCATTTTTATTGGTTCATTTTTATTTTATTTTATTTTTTTTTGTTTTCGCACCATTACAGTAGTTTAAAATGCTTAAGGAAACGTCTTTGTCACAACAGAAGGGTAGTATCGAAAGAGGGCTGGCAGGAGTAGCGATATAAAAAGGAAGAAAAAAAGAAGGGGAGCCAACAGCACCCGGTGGTCCCAGGCGGTCACCCATCCAAGTACTAACCGGGCCCGATGTTGCTTAACTTCGGTGATCGGACGAGAACCGGTGTATTTAACATGGTATGGCCGTTGGCGTACATATACTGTAGGCGCACGGCAGAATTCGCATTCGGCTCTTCTCCCAACACACAAAATGTTAGTTTTCGGCCGCATTTGACGAAAGCACCTCCTTCCGCAACAGCGAGTTCCTCGAGGACGGCGCGGAGTGCGCGCCCGACGTCCCAGCAGAACGATTGCCGAATTGGCGAGCGCGCCGTCGCGTGTGTGAGACGCACAGCTGCTCGTAGCACCTCCTGTCATTCGCTTGTCGCGTGCAACCTTCGACACTCGCGGAAGGCGTATCTCGTCCCTGGTGTCCAGGCGTATGCTCTGTGCGGGGTGTGGCAGTGTCGTGCTGGAGGGCGCCACTGGTAGCGATGTGAGCTTCCTCGCCTCGCTTCGCCTCACACCGGGTGTTTGCATAGTTGGCAGTGCATTCGCACCTTTCCTATCCCTGTCCCCGTACCGACTTGGCCCGACTTTGCTCGACTGCCGCTCGCTGCCGCTCGGGTCGTGGTCCATATGACGGCGCAAGCACGACAAACGTCTGCGGGACTAGACGACGCGACTAAGGAATAAATTTATGATTACAAATCAAATTTGGAACTGTACAGTGCAGCACAACAATAGGCGCTGACGCATTTCAGGGCAGATTCGTACTGTTTTATCGTTTTCAAAGACTTCCCGGCAAACTTCGTTAGCACATTCTCCCTCAAACTGAGTTAATTACCGCATTATCGTACCGTTGCATTACTTTAAAATGCTTAAGAAAGCATCTTTGTCATAACAGAAAGGTAGTATGAAACGACTGCTGGCAGGATGGCGGCTTAAAAAGGAAAAAATGCAGGGGAGCCAAAAGTACCATTTTTATTGGTTCATTTTTATTTTATTTTATTTTTTTTTGTTTTCGCACCATTACAGTAGTTTAAAATGCTTAAGGAAACGTCTTTGTCACAACAGAAGGGTAGTATCGAAAGAGGGCTGGCAGGAGTAGCGATATAAAAAGGAAGAAAAAAAGAAGGGGAGCCAACAGCACCCGGTGGTCCCAGGCGGTCACCCATCCAAGTACTAACCGGGCCCGATGTGGCTTAACTTCGGTGATCGGACGAGAACCGGTGTATTTAACATGGTATGGCCGTTGGCGTACATATACTGTAGGCGCACGGCAGAATTCGCATTCGGCTCTTCTCCCAACACACAAAATGTTAGTTTTCGGCCGCATTTGACGAAAGCACCTCCTTCCGCAACAGCGAGTTCCTCGAGGACGGCGCGGAGTGCGCGCCCGACGTCCCAGCAGAACGATTGCCGAATTGGCGAGCGCGCCGTCGCGTGTGTGAAACGCACAGCTGCTCGTAGCACCTCCTGTCATTCGCTTGTCGCGTGCAACCTTCGACACTCGCGGAAGGCGTATCTCGTCCCTGGTGTCCAGGCGTATGCTCTGTGCGGGGTGTGGCAGTGTCGTGCTGGAGGGCGCCACTGGTAGCGATGTGAGCTTCCTCGCCTCGCTTCGCCTCACACCGGGTGTTTGCATAGTTGGCAGTGCATTCGCACCTTTCCTATCCCTGTCCCCGTACCGACTTGGCCCGACTTTGCTCGACTGCCGCTCGCTGCCGCTCGGGTCGTGGTCCATATGACGGCGCAAGCACGACAAACGTCTGCGGGACTAGACGACGCGACTAAGGAATAAATTTATGATTACAAATCAAATTTGGAACTGTACAGTGCAGCACAACAATAGGCGCTGACGCATTTCAGGGCAGATTCGTACTGTTTTATCGTTTTCAAAGACTTCCCGGCAAACTTCGTTAGCACATTCTCCCTCAAACTGAGTTAATTACCGCATTATCGTACCGTTGCATTACTTTAAAATGCTTAAGAAAGCATCTTTGTCATAACAGAAAGGTAGTATGAAACGACTGCTGGCAGGATGGCGGCTTAAAAAGGAAAAAATGCAGGGGAGCCAAAAGTACCATTTTTATTGGTTCATTTTTATTTTATTTTATTTTTTTTTGTTTTCGCACCATTACAGTAGTTTAAAATGCTTAAGGAAACGTCTTTGTCACAACAGAAGGGTAGTATCGAAAGAGGGCTGGCAGGAGTAGCGATATAAAAAGGAAGAAAAAAAGAAGGGGAGCCAACAGCACCCGGTGGTCCCAGGCGGTCACCCATCCAAGTACTAACCGGGCCCGATGTTGCTTAACTTCGGTGATCGGACGAGAACCGGTGTATTTAACATGGTATGGCCGTTGGCGTACATATACTGTAGGCGCACGGCAGAATTCGCATTCGGCTCTTCTCCCAACACACAAAATGTTAGTTTTCGGCCGCATTTGACGAAAGCACCTCCTTCCGCAACAGCGAGTTCCTCGAGGACGGCGCGGAGTGCGCGCCCGACGTCCCAGCAGAACGATTGCCGAATTGGCGAGCGCGCCGTCGCGTGTGTGAGACGCACAGCTGCTCGTAGCACCTCCTGTCATTCGCTTGTCGCGTGCAACCTTCGACACTCGCGGAAGGCGTATCTCGTCCCTGGTGTCCAGGCGTATGCTCTGTGCGGGGTGTGGCAGTGTCGTGCTGGAGGGCGCCACTGGTAGCGATGTGAGCTTCCTCGCCTCGCTTCGCCTCACACCGGGTGTTTGCATAGTTGGCAGTGCATTCGCACCTTTCCTATCCCTGTCCCCGTACCGACTTGGCCCGACTTTGCTCGACTGCCGCTCGCTGCCGCTCGGGTCGTGGTCCATATGACGGCGCAAGCACGACAAACGTCTGCGGGACTAGACGACGCGACTAAGGAATAAATTTATGATTACAAATCAAATTTGGAACTGTACAGTGCAGCACAACAATAGGCGCTGACGCATTTCAGGGCAGATTCGTACTGTTTTATCGTTTTCAAAGACTTCCCGGCAAACTTCGTTAGCACATTCTCCCTCAAACTGAGTTAATTACCGCATTATCGTACCGTTGCATTACTTTAAAATGCTTAAGAAAGCATCTTTGTCATAACAGAAAGGTAGTATGAAACGACTGCTGGCAGGATGGCGGCTTAAAAAGGAAAAAATGCAGGGGAGCCAAAAGTACCATTTTTATTGGTTCATTTTTATTTTATTTTATTTTTTTTTGTTTTCGCACCATTACAGTAGTTTAAAATGCTTAAGGAAACGTCTTTGTCACAACAGAAGGGTAGTATCGAAAGAGGGCTGGCAGGAGTAGCGATATAAAAAGGAAGAAAAAAAGAAGGGGAGCCAACAGCACCCGGTGGTCCCAGGCGGTCACCCATCCAAGTACTAACCGGGCCCGATGTTGCTTAACTTCGGTGATCGGACGAGAACCGGTGTATTTAACATGGTATGGCCGTTGGCGTACATATACTGTAGGCGCACGGCAGAATTCGCATTCGGCTCTTCTCCCAACACACAAAATGTTAGTTTTCGGCCGCATTTGACGAAAGCACCTCCTTCCGCAACAGCGAGTTCCTCGAGGACGGCGCGGAGTGCGCGCCCGACGTCCCAGCAGAACGATTGCCGAATTGGCGAGCGCGCCGTCGCGTGTGTGAGACGCACAGCTGCTCGTAGCACCTCCTGTCATTCGCTTGTCGCGTGCAACCTTCGACACTCGCGGAAGGCGTATCTCGTCCCTGGTGTCCAGGCGTATGCTCTGTGCGGGGTGTGGCAGTGTCGTGCTGGAGGGCGCCACTGGTAGCGATGTGAGCTTCCTCGCCTCGCTTCGCCTCACACCGGGTGTTTGCATAGTTGGCAGTGCATTCGCACCTTTCCTATCCCTGTCCCCGTACCGACTTGGCCCGACTTTGCTCGACTGCCGCTCGCTGCCGCTCGGGTCGTGGTCCATATGACGGCGCAAGCACGACAAACGTCTGCGGGACTAGACGACGCGACTAAGGAATAAATTTATGATTACAAATCAAATTTGGAACTGTACAGTGCAGCACAACAATAGGCGCTGACGCATTTCAGGGCAGATTCGTACTGTTTTATCGTTTTCAAAGACTTCCCGGCAAACTTCGTTAGCACATTCTCCCTCAAACTGAGTTAATTACCGCATTATCGTACCGTTGCATTACTTTAAAATGCTTAAGAAAGCATCTTTGTCATAACAGAAAGGTAGTATGAAACGACTGCTGGCAGGATGGCGGCTTAAAAAGGAAAAAATGCAGGGGAGCCAAAAGTACCATTTTTATTGGTTCATTTTTATTTTATTTTATTTTTTTTTGTTTTCGCACCATTACAGTAGTTTAAAATGCTTAAGGAAACGTCTTTGTCACAACAGAAGGGTAGTATCGAAAGAGGGCTGGCAGGAGTAGCGATATAAAAAGGAAGAAAAAAAGAAGGGGAGCCAACAGCACCCGGTGGTCCCAGGCGGTCACCCATCCAAGTACTAACCGGGCCCGATGTGGCTTAACTTCGGTGATCGGACGAGAACCGGTGTATTTAACATGGTATGGCCGTTGGCGTACATATACTGTAGGCGCACGGCAGAATTCGCATTCGGCTCTTCTCCCAACACACAAAATGTTAGTTTTCGGCCGCATTTGACGAAAGCACCTCCTTCCGCAACAGCGAGTTCCTCGAGGACGGCGCGGAGTGCGCGCCCGACGTCCCAGCAGAACGATTGCCGAATTGGCGAGCGCGCCGTCGCGTGTGTGAGACGCACAGCTGCTCGTAGCACCTCCTGTCATTCGCTTGTCGCGTGCAACCTTCGACACTCGCGGAAGGCGTATCTCGTCCCTGGTGTCCAGGCGTATGCTCTGTGCGGGGTGTGGCAGTGTCGTGCTGGAGGGCGCCACTGGTAGCGATGTGAGCTTCCTCGCCTCGCTTCGCCTCACACCGGGTGTTTGCATAGTTGGCAGTGCATTCGCACCTTTCCTATCCCTGTCCCCGTACCGACTTGGCCCGACTTTGCTCGACTGCCGCTCGCTGCCGCTCGGGTCGTGGTCCATATGACGGCGCAAGCACGACAAACGTCTGCGGGACTAGACGACGCGACTAAGGAATAAATTTATGATTACAAATCAAATTTGGAACTGTACAGTGCAGCACAACAATAGGCGCTGACGCATTTCAGGGCAGATTCGTACTGTTTTATCGTTTTCAAAGACTTCCCGGCAAACTTCGTTAGCACATTCTCCCTCAAACTGAGTTAATTACCGCATTATCGTACCGTTGCATTACTTTAAAATGCTTAAGAAAGCATCTTTGTCATAACAGAAAGGTAGTATGAAACGACTGCTGGCAGGATGGCGGCTTAAAAAGGAAAAAATGCAGGGGAGCCAAAAGTACCATTTTTATTGGTTCATTTTTATTTTATTTTATTTTTTTTTGTTTTCGCACCATTACAGTAGTTTAAAATGCTTAAGGAAACGTCTTTGTCACAACAGAAGGGTAGTATCGAAAGAGGGCTGGCAGGAGTAGCGATATAAAAAGGAAGAAAAAAAGAAGGGGAGCCAACAGCACCCGGTGGTCCCAGGCGGTCACCCATCCAAGTACTAACCGGGCCCGATGTGGCTTAACTTCGGTGATCGGACGAGAACCGGTGTATTTAACATGGTATGGCCGTTGGCGTACATATACTGTAGGCGCACGGCAGAATTCGCATTCGGCTCTTCTCCCAACACACAAAATGTTAGTTTTCGGCCGCATTTGACGAAAGCACCTCCTTCCGCAACAGCGAGTTCCTCGAGGACGGCGCGGAGTGCGCGCCCGACGTCCCAGCAGAACGATTGCCGAATTGGCGAGCGCGCCGTCGCGTGTGTGAGACGCACAGCTGCTCGTAGCACCTCCTGTCATTCGCTTGTCGCGTGCAACCTTCGACACTCGCGGAAGGCGTATCTCGTCCCTGGTGTCCAGGCGTATGCTCTGTGCGGGGTGTGGCAGTGTCGTGCTGGAGGGCGCCACTGGTAGCGATGTGAGCTTCCTCGCCTCGCTTCGCCTCACACCGGGTGTTTGCATAGTTGGCAGTGCATTCGCACCTTTCCTATCCCTGTCCCCGTACCGACTTGGCCCGACTTTGCTCGACTGCCGCTCGCTGCCGCTCGGGTCGTGGTCCATATGACGGCGCAAGCACGACAAACGTCTGCGGGACTAGACGACGCGACTAAGGAATAAATTTATGATTACAAATCAAATTTGGAACTGTACAGTGCAGCACAACAATAGGCGCTGACGCATTTCAGGGCAGATTCGTACTGTTTTATCGTTTTCAAAGACTTCCCGGCAAACTTCGTTAGCACATTCTCCCTCAAACTGAGTTAATTACCGCATTATCGTACCGTTGCATTACTTTAAAATGCTTAAGAAAGCATCTTTGTCATAACAGAAAGGTAGTATGAAACGACTGCTGGCAGGATGGCGGCTTAAAAAGGAAAAAATGCAGGGGAGCCAAAAGTACCATTTTTATTGGTTCATTTTTATTTTATTTTATTTTTTTTTGTTTTCGCACCATTACAGTAGTTTAAAATGCTTAAGGAAACGTCTTTGTCACAACAGAAGGGTAGTATCGAAAGAGGGCTGGCAGGAGTAGCGATATAAAAAGGAAGAAAAAAAGAAGGGGAGCCAACAGCACCCGGTGGTCCCAGGCGGTCACCCATCCAAGTACTAACCGGGCCCGATGTTGCTTAACTTCGGTGATCGGACGAGAACCGGTGTATTTAACATGGTATGGCCGTTGGCGTACATATACTGTAGGCGCACGGCAGAATTCGCATTCGGCTCTTCTCCCAACACACAAAATGTTAGTTTTCGGCCGCATTTGACGAAAGCACCTCCTTCCGCAACAGCGAGTTCCTCGAGGACGGCGCGGAGTGCGCGCCCGACGTCCCAGCAGAACGATTGCCGAATTGGCGAGCGCGCCGTCGCGTGTGTGAGACGCACAGCTGCTCGTAGCACCTCCTGTCATTCGCTTGTCGCGTGCAACCTTCGACACTCGCGGAAGGCGTATCTCGTCCCTGGTGTCCAGGCGTATGCTCTGTGCGGGGTGTGGCAGTGTCGTGCTGGAGGGCGCCACTGGTAGCGATGTGAGCTTCCTCGCCTCGCTTCGCCTCACACCGGGTGTTTGCATAGTTGGCAGTGCATTCGCACCTTTCCTATCCCTGTCCCCGTACCGACTTGGCCCGACTTTGCTCGACTGCCGCTCGCTGCCGCTCGGGTCGTGGTCCATATGACGGCGCAAGCACGACAAACGTCTGCGGGACTAGACGACGCGACTAAGGAATAAATTTATGATTACAAATCAAATTTGGAACTGTACAGTGCAGCACAACAATAGGCGCTGACGCATTTCAGGGCAGATTCGTACTGTTTTATCGTTTTCAAAGACTTCCCGGCAAACTTCGTTAGCACATTCTCCCTCAAACTGAGTTAATTACCGCATTATCGTACCGTTGCATTACTTTAAAATGCTTAAGAAAGCATCTTTGTCATAACAGAAAGGTAGTATGAAACGACTGCTGGCAGGATGGCGGCTTAAAAAGGAAAAAATGCAGGGGAGCCAAAAGTACCATTTTTATTGGTTCATTTTTATTTTATTTTATTTTTTTTTGTTTTCGCACCATTACAGTAGTTTAAAATGCTTAAGGAAACGTCTTTGTCACAACAGAAGGGTAGTATCGAAAGAGGGCTGGCAGGAGTAGCGATATAAAAAGGAAGAAAAAAAGAAGGGGAGCCAACAGCACCCGGTGGTCCCAGGCGGTCACCCATCCAAGTACTAACCGGGCCCGATGTTGCTTAACTTCGGTGATCGGACGAGAACCGGTGTATTTAACATGGTATGGCCGTTGGCGTACATATACTGTAGGCGCACGGCAGAATTCGCATTCGGCTCTTCTCCCAACACACAAAATGTTAGTTTTCGGCCGCATTTGACGAAAGCACCTCCTTCCGCAACAGCGAGTTCCTCGAGGACGGCGCGGAGTGCGCGCCCGACGTCCCAGCAGAACGATTGCCGAATTGGCGAGCGCGCCGTCGCGTGTGTGAGACGCACAGCTGCTCGTAGCACCTCCTGTCATTCGCTTGTCGCGTGCAACCTTCGACACTCGCGGAAGGCGTATCTCGTCCCTGGTGTCCAGGCGTATGCTCTGTGCGGGGTGTGGCAGTGTCGTGCTGGAGGGCGCCACTGGTAGCGATGTGAGCTTCCTCGCCTCGCTTCGCCTCACACCGGGTGTTTGCATAGTTGGCAGTGCATTCGCACCTTTCCTATCCCTGTCCCCGTACCGACTTGGCCCGACTTTGCTCGACTGCCGCTCGCTGCCGCTCGGGTCGTGGTCCATATGACGGCGCAAGCACGACAAACGTCTGCGGGACTAGACGACGCGACTAAGGAATAAATTTATGATTACAAATCAAATTTGGAACTGTACAGTGCAGCACAACAATAGGCGCTGACGCATTTCAGGGCAGATTCGTACTGTTTTATCGTTTTCAAAGACTTCCCGGCAAACTTCGTTAGCACATTCTCCCTCAAACTGAGTTAATTACCGCATTATCGTACCGTTGCATTACTTTAAAATGCTTAAGAAAGCATCTTTGTCATAACAGAAAGGTAGTATGAAACGACTGCTGGCAGGATGGCGGCTTAAAAAGGAAAAAATGCAGGGGAGCCAAAAGTACCATTTTTATTGGTTCATTTTTATTTTATTTTATTTTTTTTTTGTTTTCGCACCATTACAGTAGTTTAAAATGCTTAAGGAAACGTCTTTGTCACAACAGAAGGGTAGTATCGAAAGAGGGCTGGCAGGAGTAGCGATATAAAAAGGAAGAAAAAAAGAAGGGGAGCCAACAGCACCCGGTGGTCCCAGGCGGTCACCCATCCAAGTACTAACCGGGCCCGATGTTGCTTAACTTCGGTGATCGGACGAGAACCGGTGTATTTAACATGGTATGGCCGTTGGCGTACATATACTGTAGGCGCACGGCAGAATTCGCATTCGGCTCTTCTCCCAACACACAAAATGTTAGTTTTCGGCCGCATTTGACGAAAGCACCTCCTTCCGCAACAGCGAGTTCCTCGAGGACGGCGCGGAGTGCGCGCCCGACGTCCCAGCAGAACGATTGCCGAATTGGCGAGCGCGCCGTCGCGTGTGTGAGACGCACAGCTGCTCGTAGCACCTCCTGTCATTCGCTTGTCGCGTGCAACCTTCGACACTCGCGGAAGGCGTATCTCGTCCCTGGTGTCCAGGCGTATGCTCTGTGCGGGGTGTGGCAGTGTCGTGCTGGAGGGCGCCACTGGTAGCGATGTGAGCTTCCTCGCCTCGCTTCGCCTCACACCGGGTGTTTGCATAGTTGGCAGTGCATTCGCACCTTTCCTATCCCTGTCCCCGTACCGACTTGGCCCGACTTTGCTCGACTGCCGCTCGCTGCCGCTCGGGTCGTGGTCCATATGACGGCGCAAGCACGACAAACGTCTGCGGGACTAGACGACGCGACTAAGGAATAAATTTATGATTACAAATCAAATTTGGAACTGTACAGTGCAGCACAACAATAGGCGCTGACGCATTTCAGGGCAGATTCGTACTGTTTTATCGTTTTCAAAGACTTCCCGGCAAACTTCGTTAGCACATTCTCCCTCAAACTGAGTTAATTACCGCATTATCGTACCGTTGCATTACTTTAAAATGCTTAAGAAAGCATCTTTGTCATAACAGAAAGGTAGTATGAAACGACTGCTGGCAGGATGGCGGCTTAAAAAGGAAAAAATGCAGGGGAGCCAAAAGTACCATTTTTATTGGTTCATTTTTATTTTATTTTATTTTTTTTTGTTTTCGCACCATTACAGTAGTTTAAAATGCTTAAGGAAACGTCTTTGT
>NW_026045711.1:2500-5000 GCF_023898315.1 Schistocerca nitens
GAAAGCTGCCGCAAGGGGTAGCTACGTAGTGCAGTCGCACCTCTACTACTGTACAGAGATAGAACACCGCGTGACCGCAACCAGATTAAACTGATACATGGCGCTGATTACTATAAGATGCAGAGCCATCGGAATATAGATGGCATACGACATACAACAGTCCCTATACATGCTGACAGTCTGTGCACACATGCGAACTACACGTCACCCAGACACTCTATCACACACTACTCTCTGGCTGTAACAGACACAGACAAGATATCTAAGCACCAGCATGGAACAACATCCAGTGCATCCTCTCCGCCACATTACACCATTCACACTATGATAACAAAACCAGGAGGTCCACCCCAAAAACAGAATATCTCACTCTTCCAACAACCATCATTACTCAGATAAGCCACAAACACCCACACATGTCCTAGACAGGGGTGCAACCAACACCACCACACTGCCTTGTCTCACAGCATATAAGCAATGGCAGGAATGAAAGACACAGGCCTGCCACTCCCTTGCCACACCCACGCAACCGGCGCACCACCTCCCCTGAGAGAAAGATGCATCCTGACGTGACACATCTCAGGGTGCCTCAGGCGTCCACTTACCATCATCACTATGAACGAACCTCGTCCCCTCCCCCCTCATACACCATCCCTTAACCTAACCTATGTTGCACCTTAACCTAACCTATGTTGCACCTTAACCTAACCTATGTTGCACCTTAACCTAACCTATGTTGCACCTTAACCTACCATGTGCACCTTAACCTAACCTATGTTGCGCCTTAACCTAACCTATGTTGCGCCTTAACCTAACCTATGTTGCGCCTTAACCTAACCTATGTTGCGCCTTAACCTAACCTATGTTGCGCCTTAACCTAACCTATGTTGCGCCTTAACCCTAACCTATGTTGCGCCTTAACCTAACCTATGTTGCGCCTTAACCTAACCTATGTTGCGCCTTAACCTAACCTATGTTGCGCCTTAACCTAACCTATGTTTGCGCCTTAACCTAACCTATGTTGCGCCTTAACCTAACCTATGTTGCGCCTTAACCTAACCTATGTTGCGCCTTAACCTAACCTATGTTGCGCCTTAAACCTAACCTAAGTTGGGGCTTAACCTAACCTAAGTTGGGGCTTAACCTAACCTAAGTTGGGCTTAACCTAACCTAAGTTGGGGCTTAACCTAACCTAAGTTGGGGCTTAACCTAACCTAAGTTGGGGCTTAACCTAACCTAAGTTGGGGCTTAACCTAACCTAAGTTGGGGCTTAACCTAACCTAAGTTGGGGCTTAACCTAACCTAAGTTGGGGCTTAACCTAACCTAAGTTGGGCCCTAACCTAACCTAAGTTGGGCCCTAACCTAACCTAAGTTGGGCCCTAACCTAACCTAAGTTGGGCCCTAACCTAACCTAAGTTGGGCCCTAACCTAACCTAAGTTGGGCCCCTAACCTAACCTAAGTTGGGCCCTAACCTAACCTAAGTTGGGCCCTAACCTAACCTAAGTTGGGCCCTAACCTAACCTAAGTTGGGCCCTAACCTAACCTAAGTTGGGCCCTAACCTAACCTAAGTTGGGCCCTAACCTAACCTAAGTTGGGCCCTAACCTAACCTAAGTTGGGCCCTAACCTAACCTAAGTTGGGCCCTAACCTAACCTAAGTTGGGCCCTAACCTAACCCACGTTGCGCCCTAACCTAACCCACGTAATTGTTTGTTATATGAATCTAGAAATTCGTGTAGCGTTGCCTAATCGCAACCCTCTCAACATAGTTCGCTGCGCGCACACTCTGGTGTCCTGCGTATTGAATCATGTTACGGTGCCTACCCTCACAACATCTAGCGAGTGTTGCGTACGTTCCACATGGTCCCGCTATCCACTGTAATGTGTACTGCTATAAGACGTATATCGCCCCCCCCCCCCCCCCCCCCCTCCCCTGTCGCCTCTAGTTCGTCAGTCAGGAGTTTGCGTGTTCAATGAGCTTCGCAGCTGTGCAATGGCATCGGCATACGTACGCGGGCCACCTTCCACGTGTTCTCTCGTGCATACGTCGCAGCATGTATGTGGACTGATGTGGCGTGTCGTGACTCATAACATCCAGGCATGCAAGACCCATTGAATTCGCAAATGTAGATGGACGTCTACGTTTGCTGCCCAAGTTACGCAAATGAACTGGAAATCCGTTGTTGCGCGGTTGTTCGCGCTGGAGGTGAATCGTTGATATCGACGATCGGTACAGGTATTAACCGGTTGCTTCAGCGACACCCGTCATACCCACGAACGTGAGTGGGCATGTGGGTATGAAGCGATACGCGGCGGTGGCTGGGTGGGACCGTCCCCGGCCGGTGAGGGGGGGGCGCCCGGCGTGCTGGCCGCGCGCTGCGTGGGCGCACGCGCGGCAGCCGGCTGGTGGGGGCGCCCAGTGGCAGGCGCGCCGGCTGACGGACGCGGCAGGCGGCGCATCTGCGTGCCGGCGCACCCAGCGCGCGGCGCCGTGCGGCC
>NW_026045711.1:15000-17370 GCF_023898315.1 Schistocerca nitens
ACCTAACCTATGTTGCGCCTTAACCTAACCTATGTTGCGCCTTAACCTAACCTATGTTGCGCCTTAACCTAACCTATGTTGCGCCTTAACCTAACCTATGTTGCGCCTTAACCTAACCTATGTTGCGCCTTAACCTAACCTAAGTTGGGGCTTAACCTAACCTAAGTTGGGGCTTAACCTAACCTAAGTTGGGGCTTAACCTAACCTAAGTTGGGGCTTAACCTAACCTAAGTTGGGGCTTAACCTAACCTAAGTTGGGGCTTAACCTAACCTAAGTTGGGGCTTAACCTAACCTAAGTTGGGGCTTAACCTAACCTAAGTTGGGGCTTAACCTAACCTAAGTTGGGGCTTAACCTAACCTAAGTTGGGCCCTAACCTAACCTAAGTTGGGCCCTAACCTAACCTAAGTTGGGCCCTAACCTAACCTAAGTTGGGGCCCTAACCTAACCTAAGTTGGGCCCTAACCTAACCTAAGTTGGGCCCTAACCTAACCTAAGTTTGGGCCCTAACCTAACCTAAGTTGGGCCCTAACCTAACCTAAGTTGGGCCCTAACCTAACCTAAGTTGGGCCCTAACCTAACCTAAGTTGGGCCCTAACCTAACCTAAGTTGGGCCCTAACCTAACCTAAGTTGGGCCCTAACCTAACCTAAGTTGGGCCCTAACCTAACCTAAGTTGGGCCCTAACCTAACCTAAGTTGGGCCCTAACCTAACCCACGTTGCGCCCTAACCTAACCCACGTAATTGTTTGTTATATGAATCTAGAAATTCGTGTAGCGTTGCCTAATCGCAACCCTCTCAAACATAGTTCGCTGCGCGCCACACTCTGGTGTCCTGCGTATTGAATCATGTTACGGTGCCTACCCTCACAACATCTAGCGAGTGTTGCGTACGTTCCACATGGTCCCGCTATCCACTGTAATGTGTACTGCTATAAGACGTATATCGCCCCCCCCCCCCCCCCCCCCTCCCCTGTCGCCTCTAGTTCGTCAGTCAGGAGTTTGCGTGTTCAATGAGCTTCGCAGCTGTGCAATGGCATCGGCATACGTACGCGGGCCACCTTCCACGTGTTCTCTCGTGCATACGTCGCAGCATGTATGTGGACTGATGTGGCGTGTCGTGACTCATAACATCCAGGCATGCAAGACCCATTGAATTCGCAAATGTAGATGGACGTCTACGTTTGCTGCCCAAGTTACGCAAATGAACTGGAAATCCGTTGTTGCGCGGTTGTTCGCGCTGGAGGTGAATCGTTGATATCGACGATCGGTACAGGTATTAACCGGTTGCTTCAGCGACACCCGTCATACCCACGAACGTGAGTGGGCATGTGGGTATGAAGCGATACGCGGCGGTGGCTGGGTGGGACCGTCCCCCGGCCGGTGAGGGGGGGGCGCCCGGCGTGCTGGCCGCGCGCTGCGTGGGCGCACGCGCGGCAGCCGGCTGGTGGGGGCGCCCAGTGGCAGGCGCGCCGGCTGACGGACGCGGCAGGCGGCGCATCTGCGTGCCGGCGCACCCAGCGCGCGGCGCCGTGCGGCCAAAGTGGGTCCTCCCGGGCCCGGTGCGAAGCGCGGTGGACATCTGCAGTGTGCTGGTCCGATTGAGGACTGTGTGCGTTGAGGATGCGCCGCCGCCCGGCACTCGGCGCCGCGACGCCGTCTGCTGCTCGGTCGCCCCCGCGGTTCTCGCAGGTGGTTTGTATCGCAGCTGTGCGGATGTGTTGGCGCGTGCGCTGTGCTGGGAGAGTTCGCTTGGCACCCAAGTGGGGCTCTGCCCCTCTGTGGCGCTGGCGTTGGAGCTGCCCGGTCACTGTTTGTGGCCGCGTGTTGTCTCCCGCCGGCAACACCACGACAGCACGCTCCCGGGCCTCTGTCGGCAGCGGCAAGCTCAGTTGGGAGCACGGGTGGTCGCACTGAAAGCGTCTACTCGCCTATCTCCGGGCGATTGCGCCTCTCTCGAACCCGACCAAGTACTTAGGACGGCGCTGCGCGCCGCCGGGACCTGAGAGGGTTTCGAGGTGTATCGTGCAGGGGAGCCCAGCCTCCTCCTGTTTGCAGAATAATTGAGCGGACGCTTGCGTGTTCGCGCGGGCCTCCGGGACACACTCCCGGGCGGCCGGCTGCTCAGCTCTAGTTGACGCAGCTCCCTGGTTGATCCTGCCAGTAGTCATATGCTTGTCTCAAAGATTAAGCCATGCATGTCTCAGTACAAGCCGCATTAAGGTGAAACCGCGAATGGCTCATTAAATCAGTTATGGTTCCTTAGATCGTACCCACGTTACTTGGATAACTGTGGTAATTCTAGAGCTAATACATGCAAACAGAGTCCCGACCAGAGATGGAAGGGACGCTTTTATTAGATCAAAACCAAT